>NC_041392.1:303317422-303321604 GCF_002162155.2 Triticum dicoccoides | reverse complement strand
ATATCCCTCTTGATCGGCGCAATGCCACAATTATGGTCACTTGGGGGCTTCCTAATCGTATTCGAATCATAGCTGTGAATATCCCTCTTGATCGACGCAATGCCAGAATTATGGTCACTTGGGGGCTTCCTGACCGTATTCGAATCATAGCTGTGAATATCCCTCTTGATCGGCGCAATGCCACAATTACAGTTATTTGGGGGCTTCCTGCTCGTATTCGAAGCATAGCTGTAAAGCATCCCTTTTAACTGGCTCAATACTAACACTTATGGCCGCAAGCCACTTGGGTGCTTCCTGATCGTATTCGAATCATAGCTATAAAATCCCTCTTGGTCCGGCTCATACACCATGAATTTTTGTGAATTTTTGAGCTTGGCAGCCTATGAAAGCCTTGTTTTCTCGATTTTTATTTGTTGTCTTTTTTCTGAGAATTTTTTGGGATTCATATATTTACGCCATATTAACATATGGCTTGAGACAATTCAAGCCATGTAGCCTTCATCTCTATGGCTCATATTTGAAGCATATCCGGAGTTTATTAACCCGCCACAATGGCAGACTTTAAGTCACCAAGATATTTTGCCTTGAACAATCAAAATGATGACATTTCATGATTCCAGGTTGATATTAACTCCGCATTATAATTATCAAGGCATCACCATGGTATTGATCTACAGGTATGTCTTCCAATAATGATATAAATATTTTGGGTTTGATTAAACCGCCATGGCTTTGGACGTTAAGTCACCAGTATATTTTGGATTGCGCCATTGGAATCATGTGCTTATGAATCTTTGGATTATTAATCTCATTGGATATGGCGATATAAGCCAGCAGTATAAATCAATCATACAGGTATGTTTTCCTGGTTATATGAATATGCGAGGTTTGATAACCCGCCCTGGCTTTTGACTTTAAGTCGCCAGTAAGTTTAGGCTTGAATGGCTTTAATTCTAGTCTTTTCCATAGTTGCATAAGACTATTATGTTTGGGTTGTAACCCGCCATGGTTTTCGATGTTAAGTCACCAGGGCATATGTTGTTTAAACTCTGTGCAGTGTTTGCAAAGCTATGACTGTCAAATCACGGGTTCTGGCAAAACCCTCAAGGTTTGAACACTGGGGTGCGCGCGAAGGTTTTCTCCCTATCGATCCATGCCCTAGCTCTCTAAGATCTCGTGGACAAACTCGACGAACTCACAACACAGAAAGACACAAGATTTATACTGGTTCGGGCCACCGTTATGGTGTAATACCCTACTCCAGTGTGGTGGTGGTGGATTGCCTCTTGGCTGACGATGAATAGTACAAGGGGAAGGACAGCCTCCTGAGGTTGAGGTGTTCCTGTGCTTGGTAAACTTGTGTGGGTGAGATGCCTCTGGATCTGTTCTCCAATCAGTTCGTCCGGTCCCCCCTACTGTGGTGGCTAGTTCTACTTATATAGGCCCTGGTCCTGTCCCCAAATGTTGAGCGGGAAGGGAGCTAACAATGGTCAATTTGAAAGGGGACAACTAGTACAGCTTATCCTGACAAAAGTGGTCTTCGCCTGCGAAAGGCTCTGGTGGTGAGGCCGTCTTGGGCTCCCTGGCGACCTCCGTCTTGCCGTCCTGCTAGTCTTGGTCTCGTTGCACCGATATGGAAACCTTTGCTTGATGCGTCGGTACTCCGCGCTTGCACTTGCCCCCTTGGCACCAAAGAGAAAGCAAGGACACTGCACGCGCTGGCGCCCGCCTGGTCTCGATCGTCATGGCTCACGTCACGAGGACCTCGCGAGGTTTGCCTTGCCTTGATCTCTCCGCCCCTCGTGATCCTGCCTGGCGAGGCCGCTCCTGAGAAGGTCTTGCATCGTCCTCCTCACGAGCTTGGCCCCTCGCGAGGGTCTTGAATGCCTTGTCAATGAAGACGGGCCGTACGGGCCTGCTAGCTAAGCCACGCCGTGGACTGCAGGTAGGCAAGTCTGGGGACCCCCATTCCCAGAACACTGACAGTACCCCCTGGGCCTAAGGCGCGCTCGGGCTTGGCTTCAGGGCGAAGCCAAAGCTCAAGCGCGGAGCGTCGCGGGCCCCAAAAGCCTGTGGCCTCGGTTGACGCGTGGCGGTTGATTGGACGTGGGCGGCTCCGCTTCCCCATGCTGCCTCGGCAATTGCCCGACTTGACAAGTCCCTGCGACATACAAGGAAAACCATCATTACCTGTGATCGTGGGGGGGGGCACTGGTTGGCCTTCTCCTTCTATAAATGAGGAAGGGGGCGGAGCTCCCGTCCCCCACTTCTTGCCATTCCGCCTACTTCTTCCTCCTCTGCTCCACCACCGACTCCAATGGCGCCGTCGAAGAGGTTCTCTGCCGCGGAGAAAGGAAAGGCCCCTCACGAGGGGTCCGGCTCCCCGGCGCCCAAGCAGGGACGCAGCCGTCCCCGCAAGCACACCACGACTGCCGCCATGCCCCCCGCTTCCGGGGTGGCGCCGCTGCGCATGGTGGGGGTCGCTTCGGTCGCGGCAGCCCTGTCGATGAGGTGAGACGTGACGTGGTTGCGCGGCCTCCCCGGCCACGCTTCCACTCGGCAGAGGTGCTGCTGGAGTTCGTTGTCTGGTCAGAGGATCCGGCCGGCAACTTGCTTCAGCTTCCGCGCTTCTTCTTCGACGAGATGCCAGACTTTGGTCCAGGCGGGCTCTGGCCACAGGCAGATGACTACTGCAGTAGCGCTTCTTGGGTCGCGGTTGAAGTCTCCGCCGCGGGCAACATAGCTCTGGCCCGCGGTTGGCAAACGTTCACCCTCGCGCGCGGCCTGGGCAGGCGGTGCACCCTCCATTTCAAGTATGACGGTGATGTGACCCTCTATGTGAGGGTGTTTGGGGAAGATGGTCGCCGCGTCGGGTGCTTCCCCGAGACGAACTACGGCAAGGAGGTGCTCGGTCTCGGCGATGGCCGCGACAAGGGCGAGCCCGCCGGCCGCGCCTCGTCCAACTACGGTGGCTCTTCTCTTGGCGAGAGCTCCAATAGTGGCGGCTACAACCAGCCGCCATGTTGCCGCGCTCGCTTTGAAGGTGGTAGCGGGTCGTCTCGTCGCCGCGCCTCCGTGAAGTGCGAGGAGGGATCCGGCTAAGCTCGGGACGTCGCCGAAGGCCTGCCCCCGTGGTTCGCTGCAACACCGCTTTTGTTTTGTTCCTCTTTTCTTTCCTGCATCAAAATGAAATGAAGCAACTACTAAGCATGGTACGAAACTAATACAATACTGATAAACCACCATCTCAGATCTCTATAACCATTTTTCTCTTGGCTAACCGGCCAAGCAATATACCATCTCGATCACCTCGTGATTAAAACCAAATGGTGATCATTCACGGATCACAAACGGACAAACCTCATGGTCTTGGTTCGGGTTAACTTGTAACCAAACGGTGATCTTTTCGGCGATCACTACCATGACCAACACTTGGTCTCCAACATCATCATCAACATCCTGCCAATCTGTACTGCTCAACATATCAACATATAAATCACCTATAAGTCATTCTGTCATGTGACTGTAGATCGAACGGTGTGAACTAGTACGAACCCATGCCCATGACCGAGGACACGGCTATCGATTGTTTAAACAAACACACTCTGCAGAGGTAGCGCACTTTACCCACACCACGGAACCCATGGCCTTGCACTCCCATTCAGGTGGACCAACGGCGTTCCGACAAAACCGATCTACTGTGTAATGCCCGGATAATCTTGCTACAGTAATCCCACGCTAATCATGCCACGTCATCCCGATTACTGTTGCTAAACGTCCGTTAGTTCAAATCGCGTCAAATTTAAATTTAAAATTAATGTCGACAATAAAAGTTTTCAAAAATTGAAACGAAAATGTTCGGTGGTTGCCAAATATTACAAAGGTAATTATGGTGCAGCAAACACATTTTTATAAAATGTCTAAATAATTTAAAATGATTTAAAACAGAAAAGCAAATAGATAAAAACAAAACAGAAAAACTAAAACTAAAATTGGAAGAAAGGAGAGAGGAAGACCCCCCCGGGTCAGCAGACCCAACGGACCGGCCCATTCGCCCTCCAGGCCCAGCCGGCCGGCCCACTACCCCCCCTCCTTATCCACTCCCTCACCCGAACCCTAACCTAACCACCCCCCACTCGCCCCACTCCACCTCCCGCTGGATCTGGATTGGGAGGACTCCCG
>NC_041392.1:303315829-303316908 GCF_002162155.2 Triticum dicoccoides | reverse complement strand
GCCCGTCGTCCTTGGCCAGGCCACGCCGCACGGCAGTGCTGCTCGCCGCCCCCTCCCCCGTGTGTATCCGCGGCCGCCCGTGCGCGCCCTCGCCTCCTCTGCGCCCCGGCCTCACCTCGTCCGCCTCGACACACCGTCCCGGCGCACCGGCACCGCCTGCATCACCATAGCCTCGCCCCTCCGTGGCCTCTCTGCTGCCATGTCGTTGCCGGCCGGCGCCGCGCCGGCGTCCTCCCCTCGCCGTGGCACCGACTGGCCACACCCAGTCCGGGCGCCCGCGCCCGCAGCGTCACACCGCCCTCACCCGCCCCGGCTGGCCTATGGGCCAATGACAGCCAGGGCCCACGCCTAGAACGAAAATGAAAACAAAAACAAGAATAAAAAAAAGTATATATATGATAAAAAAATAATAACTAATTAATTAAAGAAATAATTAACTTAATTAATTTTGATTAATTAAACTAATCAATTAACTAAACTAATTAAACTATTAGTTAAATAATTAATTAGTATGACAGTGGGGCCCACCCCTAATTAATCCTGATTAGGTTAATAGATATGATTAATTAAAATGTGTCACTGACCAGTGGGACCCACTGGTCAGGTTGACCAGTCAACCATGTTGACTGCTGATGTCATAAACACAATTTTGAATTAATTTAAATAATTAAATAAATTTCAGAAATTAATAAAATCTTTAGAAAATCATATATTTTAAACCGTAGCTCGGATGGAAAAACTTTGTACATGAAAGTTGCTCAGGACGATGAGACGAATCCGGATACGCAGCTCGTTCGTCCGCCATGCATCCCTAGCATAGCAAACACGCAAATTTCCCCCTCCGGTTCATCTGTCCGAAAACCCGAAACGCCGGGAATACTTTCCCGGATGTTTTCCCCTTTCACCGGTACCACCTCATACCGCGTTAGGGCATGCCTAGCTTCACGCTTTGTCTTGTCATGCATCGTCATGCATCTGTTTGCTTAATATTTATTGTTTCTTCCCCCCTCCTCTCTCGCTAGACATCGAGACCGACGCTGCTGCTACCCAGTACGACTACGGAGTTGACGACCCCTCTC
>NC_041392.1:303307580-303315552 GCF_002162155.2 Triticum dicoccoides | reverse complement strand
TCACAAGATATTGCCTACTCTTCTCTATACTGCTTGCATTAGAGTAGTGTAGCATGATACTGCTTTCCGTTATTCCTATCCTGATGCATAGCCTGTCCTTGCTACTACTGTTGTTACCATTACCTGCTATCCTACTGCTTAGTATAGGATGCTAGTGTTCCATCAGTGGCCCTACACTCTTGTCTGTCTGCCATGCTATACTACTGGGCCGTGATCACTTCGGGAGGTGATCACGGGCATATACTATATACTTTACACAGTTACATTACCTGTGGTACTGTTCGGAGTTGGGGGCTGAAGGGGCAGGTGGCTCCATCCTGGTAGAGGTGGGCCTGGGTTCCCGACGGCCCCCGACTGTTACTTTGAGGCAGAGCGACAGGGCAGGTTGAGACCACCTAGGAGAGAGGTGGGCCTGGCCCTTGTCGGTGTTCATAGATACTTAACACGTTTAACGAGATCTTGGTATTTGATCTGAGTCTGGCTACTAGCCTATACGCACTAACCATCTACGCGAGGACAATTATGGGCACTCGACGTCATGGTATCAGCCGAAGCCTTCGTGACGTCAGCAACAGAGCGGCGCGCGCTGGATTGGACTGGTACGCCTACTAGGCTAGGTCTACTTCCGGCCGCCCACGCAACATGCAGGTGTGCTAAGGGCCATGGGCCCAGACCCCTGGGCGCTTAGGTTTAGACCGGCGTGTTGACCTCTCTGTTGGTCTAGGTGGGGCTGCGACGTGTTGATCTTCCGAGGCCGGGCATGACCCAGAAAAGTGTGTCCGGCCAAATGGGATCGAGCGTGTTGGGTTATGTGGTGCACCCCTGCAGGGAAGTTAATCTATTCGAATAGCCGTGATCTTCGGTAACAGGACGACTTGGAGTTGTACCTTGACCTTATGACAACTAGAACCGGATACTTAATAAAACACACCCTTCCAAGTGCCAGATACAACCGGTGATCGCTCTCTCACAGGGCGTCGAGGGGAGGATCATCAGTTAGGGTTATGCTATGCAATGCTACTTGGAGGACTTCAGTCTACTCTCTTCTACATGCTGCAAGACGGAGGATGCCAAAAGCATAGTCTTCGAAAGGATTAGATATCCCCCTCTTATTCTGGCATTCTGCAGTTCAGTCCACATATGATACCCTTATTCCATTTGATACCCATGCATATGTAGTGTAGCTCCTTGCTTGCGAGTACTTTGGATGAGTACTCACGGTTGCTTTCTCCTTCCCTTCCCTCTATCCTTTCTACCTGGTTGTCGCAACCAGATGCTGGAGCCCAGGAGCCAGACGCCACCGACGATGATGACTCCTACTACACCGGAGGTGCCTACTACTACGTGCTGCCCGCTGACGACGACTAGGAGTAGTTAGGAGGATCCCAGGCAGGAGGCCTGTGCCTCTTTCGGTCTGTATCCCAGTTTGTGCTAGCCTTCTTAAGGCAAACTTGTTTAACTTATGTCTGTACTCAGATATTGTTGCTTCCGCTGACTCGTCTATGATCGAGCTCTTGTATTCGAGCCTTCGAGGCCCCTGGCTTGTAATATGATGCTTGTCTGACTTATTTTATTTGTAGAGTTGTGTTGTGATATCTTCCCGTGAGTCCCTGATCTTGATCGTACATGTTTGCGTGTATGATTAGTGTACGGTCAAATTGGGGGCATCACAAGTTGGTATCAGAGCCGACTGCCTGCAGGAATCCCCCTTCCACACTCCTTGGCCGAAGTCGAGTCTAGTGATTGCAAAACTTTTACTAACATGACTGTGTGGCTTACGAGCCCACGTCGCCATTGGGTGGTATTAGGATCTTTTACTCCTCGATCCTTACTCTGGGACTCTGTACTCTCTCCTACTCGGGTTAAACGATTTTACTAACTCTAACGCTAGGATCCTATGACCACGTTCACCCCAAAGTTGGATAAGCCCTAGTTATTCTTTAGAGTAGTATTTGAACATTATCCACATTGTCATTTGCCTCCTGTGAAAACATCTTTGTTTTCAGATGGAACCCACGAGGCAGGTCGTGCGCCACACGACGGCCATTGGTGCCTCAGGATCGCCTGCTGTGTTGGTTGAGATGATGACCTATCTGGGTTATCACTGGCACCCTGAATACACTGTCTATGAGGAGTACCAGGACTTGAACCAGGAGCAGTACCGTGCCATCGTCCACCTCTACTCTCGAGAGTATGACTCCACTACCGTGCTGCACACTGCTCATGGTGTTGGAGTGACCATCGACATGGCGGTCCACATGCTGCTTATGCTGCTCTGACACGTCTTCGTGGAGAGTATCAGGAGTTGGACACCTCCCCCTTCAGGCACATTGCTATCGCATCTGATGTTGGTGCGGAGGGATACTACACTGTTGCCTACTCCACCGTCACCCGAGAGCCCTTCTACCATCAGAACCTGGTTCTGCATGCTGATGGGCTGGATAGAGCTAACCGAGCTCTTCGCCATGAGTTGTACACCACCCGTCAGCACCTGTACCCCGCTCTGACGCTGTTGCACCCCTCTGTCCGATCGGGTGATCTGTCACGTTCTGCGGTCTACCCTGCCAGGACCGTGATGCCCCAGGGCGTCGGCTGGCCAGATGTGGGAGGCTACTCTCCTGCACTTGGTCCTCTCCTGCCACCTGCGCATCGGGTTCCGCACCAGAGTATCCGCGGACCCCATGCTACTCGCGTGGAGGTCTTCCCTTCGCGTCACTACCAGCTGACAGGCTACACCTACCTCCACAGTTCCTCCTGGGACTGATGAAGGCTTGCTTATTAGTGTTAGATGCATTCGTCGCAAGCCTGCGTGCCACCTATGATGTATTAGTCTATGTACTGAACTCTGTGTACTGAACTCTATGCATGATCTCTTTTGTAAGATATGCCGACTGCTATGTAGTATCTATCGTGCTGCTTTCATTGTGCATGTTTCATCATGAATGATTCTTGTCCTTGCAAAATTTCTCGATGCTGAACTACCCCTGTTATATATTAGCAGGATGGTTAGACCAGGTGGTCGTGGACGTGGTGGCAACCTCCCACCACCGCCTGAGTACATGGCTGGTATGATCCAACAGCTTGAGATGAATCGCCAGTTCATGGAGAATATGATGGCTCAGTTTCCTCGCCCCAATATGAACCAGCAGCCAACCCCAGTAACTCTGCAGGATTTCATGCGCTTGAACCGAACTATGTACCGCAGCTCAACTCAGCCTCTGGATGCTGATGACTGGCTCCGTGACATCACCTATGAGATGGAGTCTGCTGATGTAGCCCCTGCCAGCTATGTCACCTTTGCTTCCTTCTTCCTGAAGGGACCCGCAGCTCAATGGTGGGACAGCCACAGGCGTACTCTGCCAGTTGGAACAATCATCACCTGGCCAGACTTCCAAGCTGCCTTCCGTGCTCGCTTCATTCCTTAGGGAGTCATGGACCGTAGGAAGCGTGAGTTTCGCAACCTCACCCAAGGCAACAAGACTGTTGAAGCTTATCAGCGGGAGTTTCTTGACTTGTCCCGCTATGCTGAAGAGGACATTGCAACTGATGCACGCAGACAGGAGAAGTTCCGTGATGGCCTTCAAGCTGACATCAAGCTCGCACTTCTAGTGCATGACTTTGCTGATTTCGCCACTCTGGTGAACAAGGCCATCAATGTCGAAACTGGTCTGCAGGAATACCAGAGCTCTCACAGGCGCAACCGTGACACGGGCTCATCTTCAGGCCCGTCCTCGCAGAAGCGCAAGATATGGATTCCCAATAGCATGTACCAGCCGGATGCACCTGCCCCAAGGCAGACCTATGATGCACCTCGTCTGCCTGCTCCTCCGACTAGGCAGCCAAGACTCCCAGCTCCACCACCACAAGCTCCTGTTCCCACTCCCAATAATGGGTTGTGCTTCAAGTGTGGACAACCAGGGCACCGTGCTAGGGAATGCAACCAGAACCAGAATCAACTGGCCCTTCCAGCAACTGGCCGTGGAAGCAACCAGCCTCGCAGCAACAATGCCAAGTCTTATGGTCGTGTTCATGCCAACCACGTTGATCTGAGCGAAGCTCAAGACCAGCCTGCTACTGTGATGGGTATCCTCCTCGTAAACTCAGTACCAGCATCCGTTTTATTTGATACAGGTGCATCGCATTCATTCATGTCAGAAGGTTTTGCATGCTTGCACGACATTAAATGTGAGGACATGAATGCTTCACTATTAGTACACACCCATGCGGGCCAATGTCGAACCTCCATGATTTGCAATGACATCCCTGTAGAAATCGAAGGACTGGAATTCCTTGTCTCTCCCATCGTACTGAAGTCCTGTAGCATTGATCTCATTCTGGGAATGAATTGGTTAAAAGCGCATACTGCTTCTATAGTTTGCGCCACTAAGACCGTCCATCTACTACACCCTTCAGACGAAATAGTTACTTACCAAGCTCATCTGGTGCAAAACACCGAGGCACGACTTTATGCCTTGAATGCGTTGAACGCTGCACCACTCGAGGGCATTGAAAACATTCCCGTCGTTCGTGAATTCCAAGATGTCTTCCCAGAAGAGCTTCCAGGGATTCCCCCTGCTAGAGCTGTCGAATTCATCATCGACTTGAAACCCGGCACCACCCCTATAGCTAAACGACCCTACAAGATGCCGCCGCATGAGCTCATTGAGCTTAAGGAGGAAATCGACAAATCTCTTGTCAAAGGTTTCATTCGCCCAAGTTGCTCTCCTTGGGGAGCACCTTCTCTCTTTGTTAAGAAGAAGGATGGGGCAAACCGATTAGTCCAAGACTACCGTCCTAGAAACCAAGCTACCATTCAGAATAAATACCCTCTTCCTCGGATCAATGATCTTTATGATCAACTGGCTGGCTCATCAGTGTTCTCCAAACTCGACTTGAGGTTGGGTTACCACCAGATCCGTGTTCGTGAAGAGGACATCCCAAAAACCGCCTTCGTGACTCGGTATGGATTATACGAGTACACCGTCATGTCATTCGGCTTAACGAATGCTCCAGCCACCTTCTCTTGTCTGATGAACTATATATTCATGGATTACCTCGACAAGTTCGTCGTGGTTTATTTGGACGATATCCTTGTATTTTACAAGAACAAGGAAGAACATGCTGAACATCTTCGTCTTGTGTTGGAAAAGCTTCGGGAGCATCAGCTGTATGCTAAGTATTCCAAGTGTGAATTCTGGATCCCCGAAGTAACCTATCTTGGGCATGTCATCTACAAGGATGGTATTGCCGTCAACCCTGAACGAGTTCAGGCTATTCTCGATTGGACTCCTCCAAAGAATGTGAAGCAAGTCCGAAGTTTCCTCGGTCTCGCCAGCTATTGCCGTCGATTCGTCAAGAACTTCTCCAAGATTTCTAGGCCCCTGACAAATCTGTTGCATAAGGGTGTCAAGTTTGACTGGACAGGCAAGTGTCAGGAAAGTTTCTAGGCGCTCAAAGACAAGTTGACTTCTGCCCCCGTGCTTGCCCCACCTGATACTAAGGACTTCGTCATTTACTGCGACACTCCCCGTCAAGGATTAGGTTGTGTCCTAATGCAGGAGCGCAGAGTGATTGCTTATGCCTCTCGTCAACTGCGCCCTCATGAAGAAAACTACCCAGTTCACGACCTCGAGCTTGCTGCTGTCATTCATGCACTGAAACAGAGGCGACATTACCTTCTCGGTAATCGTTGCGAGATCTTCACTGACCATCAAAGTCTGAAGTATCTGTTTACTCAGCCAGATCTGAACCTCCGTCAGCAGAGATGGATGGAGACTGTTGCAGACTTTGACGTGGGTATATCCTATACCCCCGGCAAGGCTAATGTAATGGATGATGCCTTGAGCCGCAAGTCTTACTGCAACCACCTCCAGGTTCATAAAGTTCAGCCCTCGCTTGTCAAAGAATTTAGAAAGCTGAACCTCCATATTGTTCCTCCTGGAGCACTCGCTCCCCCTCCCCCGGAATTCCGCAAGATGAATCTTCTTGTTGTTACTAAGGGTTCTCTAAATACCTGACTGTCGTACCAGATCTCGTAGCTGGTATAAAGACTATACAAGGTTATGACTCTGAAGTCCATAAGATTAAACGCCATCTAGCAGAAGGAAAGCCCTCATTCTTCACTATCGCCGACGATGGCGCCTTGTATTTCAAAGGCCGCCTAGTGGTACCATGTTCGAAGAAAAACCTGGATAAGACTAAAAGGGTTATGCAAGAAGCTCATGATACGCCTCTGTCCATCCATCCTGGTAGTACAAAGATGTACCAGGATATTCGTCAAAGATTCTGGTGGTCTAATATGAAGCAGGACATTGCTCGTTATGTTGCTGAGTGTGACGTATGTCGCCGTATCAAAGCAGAGCATCAGAGGCCTGCTGGAACTCGGCAACCTATCTCTATTCCTGAATGGAAATGGGACCATGTTGAGATGGACTTCGTCACTGGATTTCCCAAATCGCAGAAAGGTAATAATGCTATTCTTGTCGTCATTGACCGGCTTTCTAAAGTTGCACATTTTCTGGCGGTCAAAGAGACAATCACTGCTAGTCAGCTTGCTACTCTCTACATGGCCAGAATTGTTTCACTTCACGGTATTCCACTGGTTATCAGTTCATACCGTGGCAGCTTATTCACTTCAAGATTCTGGGCAAGTTTCCAAGAAGCTATGGGGACTCATCTATCGTTCAGTACTGCGTTTCATCCTCAGTCTCAAGGACAGGTTGAGCGTGTCAACCAAGTTCTCGAAGACATGCTTCGAGCTTGTGTAATATCATTCGGCAAGAAATGGGAGGAATCTCTTCCATATGCCGAGTTCTCTTATAATAATAGCTATCAAGCTAGTCTGAAGATGTCCCCCTTTGAAGTGCTATAAGGACGAAAGTGTCGAACCCCTCTGAACTGGTCAGAAACAGGGGAACGTCCACTCTTTGGTCCGGTTATTATCCAACAGGCCAAAGAACTAGTTCGCATTATTCGCGAGAATCTCAAGACTGCTCAGTCACGTCAGAAAAGTCAGTATGACCGTCATCACCAAGACATGGTCTATCAACCTGGCGAAAAGGCTTATCTTCGAGTTACACCAATGAAGGGTGCACACCGCTTCGGGATCAAAGGAAAGCTAGCTCCCCGCTATATTGGTCCTTTCACTATTCTCGAAAGGCGTGGAAAGGTGGCATATCAACTGGAGCTTCTGCCGAACCTTTCTCAGGTTCACGATGTGTTCCACGTGTCACAACTCTGACGCTGCTTCAAGGACCCAATCCGAGTAGTGGATCATGAAGTGCTTGAGTTGCAACAGGACCTCTCCTATAAAGAGCATCCGGTCCGCATTCTCGACCAAGCTGAACGCCGCACACGTTAGAAGGCGATCAAGTTCCTGAAGGTCCAGTGGTCGAATCACTCTGAAGACGAAGCCACCTGGGAACGCGAGGATCGTCTTCGTGACGAATACCCCGCACTGTTTCCTTCTACCTCCTAAATCTCGGGACAAGATTTCTTGTAGTGGAGGAGATTTGTAACGCTCGGATAATCTTGCTACAGTAATCCCACGCTAATCATGCCACGTCATCCCGATTACTGTTGCTAAATGTCTGTTAGTTCAAATCGCGTCAAATTTAAATTTAAAATTAATGTCGACAATAAAAGTTTTCAAAAATTGAAACGAAAATGTTCGGTGGTTGCCAAATATTACAAAGGTAATTATGGTGCAGCAAACACATTTTTTTAAAATGTATAAATAATTTAAAATGATTTAAAACAGAAAAGCAAATAGATAAACACAAAACAGAAAAACTAAAACTAAAATTGGAAGAAAGGAGAGAGGAAGACCCCCCCGGGTCAGCAGACCCAGCGGACCGGCCCATTCGCCCTCCAGGCCCAGCCGGCCGGCCCACTACCCCCCCTCCTTATCCACTCCCTCACCCGAACCCTAACCTAACCACCCCCCACTCGCCCCACTCCACCTCCCGCTGGA
>NC_041392.1:303286162-303307218 GCF_002162155.2 Triticum dicoccoides | reverse complement strand
CTCTACAACGTCGTCGCCGTCTTCCTCCTCAACCCCCCGCTGCCACTCCCCTACCGGCAACGTGAGCCCCGCCGCCACGCTCGTCTCCTCGCTCCCTCCCTCTCCCCCGTTACTCCCTCGTCCCGCAGCTCCACGCCGGCACGCGCGCCCGCGCCGTCCCGTGTGCGCGACGCACTCGCGTCCCTGCTCACCGTGGCCTCGCCTTGGTCGGCGTGCCTCTGCACGTGCGCTGCCCGCGCCCCGTTCGCCCTTGCTCGACCCAGCGCGTGCCTGCGTGCTCCCGTGCACCCCCGTGATGACCGCGTTGTGCGCCCGTCTTCCTTGGCCAGGCCACGCCGCACGGCAGTGCTGCTCGCCGCCCCCTCCCCCGTGCGTATCCGCAGTCGCCCGTTCGCGCCCTCGCCTCCTCTGCGCCCCGGCCTCGCCTCGTCCTCCCCGACACACCGTCCCAGCGCACCGGCACCGCCTGCATCACCATAGCCTCGCCCCTCCGTGGCCTCTCCGCTGCCATGTCGTCGCCGGCCGGCGCCGCGCTGGCGTCCTCCCCTCGCCGTGGCACCGACTGGCCACACCCAGTCCGGGCGCCCGCACCCGTAGCGTCACACCGCCCTCACCCGCCCCGGTTGGCCTATGGGCCAATGACAGCAAGGGCCCACGCCCAGAACAAAAATGAAAACAAAAAAAAAAGAATAAAAAAAGTATATATATGATAAAAAATAATAACTAATTAATTAAAGAAATAATTAACTTAATTAATTTTGATTAATTAAACTAATCAATTAACTAAACTAATTAAACTGTTAGTTAACTAATTAATTAGTATGACAGTGGGGCCCACCCCTAATTAATCCTGATTAGATTAATAGATATGATTAATTAAAATGTGTCACTGACCAGTGGGACCCACTGGTCAGGTTGACCAATCAACCCTGTTGGCTGCTGACGTCAGCATGACATCATGCTGATGTCATAAACACAATTTTGAATTAATTTAAATAATTAAATAAATTTCATAAATTAATAAAAACTTTAGAAAATCATATATTATAAACCGTAGCTCGGATGGAAAAACTTTGTACATGAAAGTTGCTCAGGACGACGAGACGAATCCGGATACGCAGCCCGTTCGTCCGCCACGCATCCCTAGCATAGCGAACATGCAACTTTCCCCCTCCGGTTCATTTGTCCGAAAACGCGAAACGCCGGGAATACTTTCCCGGATGTTTTCCCCTTTCACCGGTACCACCTCATACCGCGTTAGGGCACGCCTAGCTTCACGCTTTGTCTTGTCATGCATCGTCATGCATCTGTTTGCTTAATATTTATTGTTTCTTCCCCCCTCCTCTCTCGCTAGACATCGAGACCGACGCTGCTGCTACCCAGTATGACTACGGAGTTGACGACCCCTCTCTCTTGCCAGAGCAATCAGGCAAGCCCCCCCCCCACTTTGATCACCAGATATCGCCTACTCTTCTCTATACTGCTTGCATTAGAGTAGTGTAGCATGTTACTGCTTTCCGTTATTCCTATCCTGATGCATAGCCTGTCCTTGCTACTATTGTTGTTACCATTACCTGCTATCCTACTGCTTAGTATAGGATGCTAGTGTTCCATCAGTGGCCCTACACTCTTGTCCGTCTGCCATGCTATACTACTGGGCCGTGATCACTTCGGGAGGTGATCACGGGCATATACTATATACTTTACACAGTTACATTACTTGTGGTACTGTTCGGAGTTGGGGGCTGAAGGGGCAGGTGGCTCCATCCCAGTAGAGGTGGGCCTGGGTTCCCGATGGCCCCCGACAGTTACTTTGAGGCGGAGCGACAGGGCAGGTTGAGACCACCTAGGAGAGAGGTGGGCCTGGCCCTGGTCGGCGTTCACAGATACTTAACACGTTTAACGAGATCTTGGTATTTGATCTGAGTCTGATTACGGGCCTATACGCACTAACCATCTACGCGGGGACAGTTATGGGCACTCGACGTCGTGGTATCAGCCGAAGCCTTCGTGACATCAGCAACGGAGCGGCGCGCGCTGGATTGGACTGGAACGCCTACTAGGCTAGGTCTGCTTCTGGCCGCCCACGCAACGTGCAGGTGTGCTATGGGCGATGGGCCCAGACCCCTGGGCGCTTAGGTTTAGACCGGCGTGCTGACCTCTCTCTTGGTCTAGGTGGGGCTGCGGCGTGTTGATCTTCCGAGGCCGGGCATGACCCAGAAAAGTGTGTCCGGCCAAATGGGATCGAGCGTGTTGGGTTATGTGGTGCACCCCTGCAGGGAAGTTAATCTATTCGAATAGTCATGATCTTTGGTAACAGGACGACTTGGAGTTGTACCTTGACCTTATGACAACTAGAATCAGATACTTAATAAAACACACCCTTCCAAGTGCCAGATACAACCGGTGATCGCTCTCTCACAGGGCGTCGAGGGGAGGATCATTGGTTAGGGTTATGCTATGCAATGCTACTTGGAGGACTTTAGTCTACTCTCTTCTACATGCTGCAAGACGGAGGCTGCCAGAAGCGTAGTCTTCGAAAGGATTAGATATCCCCCTCTTATTCTGGCATTCTACAGTTCAGTCCACATATGATACCCTTATTCCATTTGATACCCATGCATATGTAGTGTAGCTCCTTGCTTGCGAGTATTTTGGATGAGTACTCACTGTTGCTTTCTCTTTCCCTTCCCTCTATCCTTTCTACCTGGTTGTCGCAACTAGATGCTGGAGCCCAGGAGCCAGACGCCACCGACGATGACGACTCCTACTACACCAGAGGTGCCTACTACTACGTGCTGCCCGCTGACGACGACTAGGAGTAGTTAGGAGGATCCCAGGCAGGTGGCATGCGCCTCTTTTGGTCTGTATCCCAGTTTGTGCTAGCCTTCTTAAGGCAAACTTGTTTAACTTATGTCTGTACTCAGATATTGTTGCTTCCGCTGACTCGTCTATGATCGAGCTCTTGTATTCGAGCCTTCGAGGCCCCTGGCTTGTAATATGATGCTTGTATGACTTATTTTATTTGTAGAGTTGTGTTGTGATATCTTCCCGTGAGTCCCTGATCTTGATCGTACACGTTTGCATGTATGATTAGTGTACGGTCAAATCAGGGGCGTCACATACTGCCATGACACTCTCCCGGCCACTCCAACCAACACCCCCTTTGGGTTCAGTCCTGGGTGGCCCCATGCCTACCAAAGGCACCAACGGCCACCGTCGTGGCAAACAAAACGGTCCCATACGAGGACAAAAGCGTGCCAAAACCAACTACGGGCACAGAAGGCTTATGTCCGCCTACCTGATCAGGGTAGCGTGCGCCCATAACTTTCCCTCATTGGAGGCACCGGCGAGAGACACGACAATTGCATTGCATTAGGACCTTCCCATAAAGGCAAATGTGGTTGCGCTAGAGAAAGCCCGGTTCGGTGGCACCTGACCAACATAATGATGGAATTTATCCCCAAAATTATAACTGTGATGAACGATACTCCGATATCAACTATCAAACTATAATCCAAGTCATAGCAATATCCAACAAATAATCCAAAGCTTAATATCGTCATATCAAAATACTCCAAGGACAGTATAACACTACTATCATGATGAATCCAAGAACGATAATACTACTACTCAAATATCAAGAACTAACTATCAAGCTATGATCCACATGCAAGCATCATCTCCGTCATCATACTCCAAAACATAATATCAACTAGCATCATGATGAAACTAACACTAGCCACTAATAATCCAAAGGCAACATGATATCCAAAGTAATACTCCAAAATTATACCATATACCATCATGAAAATAATCATACTAGCCACTAAGAATTCAAAGGCACATGCCATCCACATAATCATCAAAACATGAGTCCTAGAACTCCAAGCAATATCATGGCAATATCAAGATCAAAACAATACTCCGAGAAATGCCATGAACAAATCATACCTAATGCAATATTTTAAACAAGTTCAAATAAATAAACCATGTAACTGCATTAAAATCATGCAAATGGAGGGTGTGGCTTTCCTGGGGTGCAAGAAAGCACCGGGAGAAAGTGCGAGAAGCTCGCGGAAAGATTTACCGGAAACAGTTCTCTCTCGAAGGGGCTGTCTACGTGCAAGGGCAAAAAGGTCATTTCCAGAATATTAACACATGATGAAAATGATATCAACAGAATGGTCTCGATGAGACGAAGAAGTGGGCTTTGGAATCGCATCATTTGGAGTTGTGGGCAAAAAGATATGAAGGTTTTTCTACCAGGGACCTATCTGTAAAGAAATCATCACAAACAGGCCCTCGGCTGGAAAAACAGAACGTGCCTTTCCAGGAATACGCTTTCCAGATAGAAAAATGCATTCAGGGCTGAAACAGAGAGGAAATACGCTTTCAGGATAACGAAAACGTATTTTGAGCTAAACTACCTAGAGAATATGCTTTTAGTTTATGAACACGTACCGACCGAAACTGCGTGTCCACTTATCCACGTCATCAGCGCCTGTTCAACGCCTACGAGGCTGACGGGCGGGTCCCACGGTCAGGGGGTCCGCGTCTTCATCTTCAAGCGCTCGCCCGCGCTCGCCCGTGGTCCAGAGGGAGGGGCGCGGCGGCGGCCCGGCCGGCTCCGGCCACCTCTCGCCGAGCGGGAGGCACCAACGGACTCGGGGAGGGGCGCCGCATCCATTTAGAGGGTGGGACAGCGCCGGGGAGGACCAAGATGGAGGGGAGGGGTGGCACCATGAGGAGGGCAGAGAGGTTCGGGCGGCGGTGGTTCTTGGCATTAAGGTCGTCTCCGGCGAAGGGAGAGGGGGTGGGGCAAACTACGGGGAGGAGAGGAGTGCTCTTGTGGTGTTGGAACGGGGAGAGGAGGCGCGGCTCGCCATAATTTAGGCGGAGCACCGCGGCGTCCATGGTGGCAATGGAGGGCACGGGAGCTCCTCGAGCTTGAATGAGAGGCTGGGGAGGAGTAGTGGAGTGCGGGGAGGCTGCTGGTGTGCTCGAAAGGCTCGGGGGAGGCCTATATATAGGCGGGCAAGGGATGCCGAGCCGGTCGCCGCCGTGCACCGGCATGTAGCGGGGGAGATGGGCTGGAAATTGTTGTCTATGGGTAAGTTCTTCCAGGGGAGGTTACAACTGCGGTGGTAGATAGATGAGAACTGCACTAGTTAAATGGTAATCATTGTCTGAAGTTTACTGCAGTAAACTTGAACGTGTACTGGTGATCCACAGGAAAGTGATTGCGAGCAATGGAGTTGTCTATGAGGTTTAGGGTAAGAAAGACTTTCATCCTGGTAACTTTGAGAAGATTTGGACCAGTAATGAAAATAGTTGCTTCACAACTGCATTTTTGGTCCAGAAATAAGATTTGGATGATGCACTCACATGGAGCATCAACTTGAGCTCAAATTTGGCAAGGCTTAGTTATTTGGTCATAAGAAGATTCTGTAAAAAGTTTGCACCAAATGGATTCACCAAAATGGTACTTCCTTCACAGCTATCCCCTCTGTCCAGAAACTTGCAAAAATTCTAATGAAATATTGCTTTAATAATTGATCCCAAAAATGGTGGATAGAAGTTATTTGCGTAGGATAATGCTCTGGTAAATTTTCACGCAAAATGAAGCAATATAAAATATACTTGCTTTCACAACCTGAAAATATTGGCAGAATCAAAGATTTGGTCCTATTCTCACATAGATGATTGGATGGGGCTGAAATTTGTAGGAGTGAGATAATATGAGCACAAGAAGAGGCATGCAAAATTTAACCTCATTTGGATTCTCCTTACTAGTACTTCAGAGTGGCTTCTGTTTGATAGAAACTTTGAAAAATCACTGGGGAAGATTGGATGGGCAAATAAAGTTTAATTTTGGCATGTGGAAATTATTTGGACATAAAAGAATGCCCAACAAGTTTGGGAGCAAACAAGATAAGATAAATGACACTTCCTTCACAAAGTACCACTCTGGACAGAAAGGAAGAATAATTATTGGGAAATTATTCTTGGGCTAGGACAGGAAAGTTTGGGCATATTTGATCAACATATGACCCAAAGGAATTATAAGAATTATTTGGGAATTTTTGGATGGACAGAAATATGGGTTGCTTCACAACCTAGGGTAGACAGGGTTATTCCTTTAATAGGAAAAGGAATATTCCTGAGAAAAAGAAATTAGGGTTTGGTCAAGCAGTGGAGTGACATGATCCTGGCAAGGTTTTGAGAATGGTGAGCCACTTGGGAGGGGGAATGATGATGATTTCCCTGGTGGCAAGGCCACAGAACCACTCCAAAAAGAAAATAGAGCAAAACTAAATAAATCAAAAAGAAAAAGAAAAGGGCCAAAACCCAGGCTGTTACAGTGCGGCTGGAGTCCGTAGAAGGTAAGGAAAGTGTGGAGGACATTGCTCGCTGGCAGGCCGAAGCCACGGAGGAAGTGCGAGCGGAAGATGACGCGCTCGCCTTCCTCGGGCACCGGCGAGATCTCGTTGGCGGGCGGCACGCGCACCCTGACGCGGTCTGCGCCGGGCAGTCGCCGCATGTCACGAGGAAACGTGAGGTGGTCTTCATGGACGTTGGAGCCGTCCCAGTCGCCGGAGCACTCCATGTTGACTCGAGCTCGATGAAGGCAAAGGGGCAGTTAAGAGCACGCGGGCCTGCGATGGAACGGAGAAAGGGCTTGGGAAGAAGAAGCTCGACGACGACAGCAAACCGTGGCAGCACTTCGGCGGAGCGTGGAGTGCAACAGCAGTGAGGAAGAAGAAAGGGTGAGAGGAGGGCACGCGTGCCTCTGCCCCTCTCCTCTCACCCTACTTATAGCCCTCTGGCTGCGAAGCCGAGGGGGCGGGGCATGGGATTTACTGCGCCCACAACCCCATGGCCCCGCACTTACCACGCTGTAATGGCGTGTGGTAAAAACACACGGGATCCCAACCGCCCGCCTCGGCCGCAGCGGATCCGCGCGCGTGCCGAGGCCCGGTAGTGGCAGGCTCAGCCTGCTGATGTGTCCCATCGAGCGTGGGCCGGCGCGGCCAGCTAATGCCGCGTGGCGTGCACGCGGCGGGCGGCAAGCGTAAGCGCCTAGCCAGCACGCCGTGTTCCTCCCGCCGTGACGATTCAAATTCCACCAGTCGCTTGCCTGACCTGGGGCGGCTTCTGGCAACCGGTGTTCCAAAAGACAGACAAGACAGGCAACCAGGACGTCAAGGAGTAGGAAGCTGTCGGGGCCCCCGTTTTGTCAGCCGCAGCGACCCACCAGCTTCGGGTACTACTGTCGGAGTTCTTGGCCATGGTTAGCCTCATCTGCCTCCCATGACATTTCAAGACATCGGGGCCGACTGCGCCCCTCAAGTGTCAAAGATTAATCACCGCCTTCTTGTGGCCGGCTGGTCCAAGAAGCCGGCTCCCAGAAGACGGAGGACCAAGAGGACGGCCATGAACTAGGCCGCCTCCTAGCAGGCGGCCTCTAGAGAGGCCGGCTCCTAGCAGGCGGCCCCAAGCACCCTCAAAATCTAAGCCCCCATGAATGCGATGAGATGTGGCATGGCTACAGAGAAGCCTGCCACCCTCGAATCCAGCGCAGGACATGGCCACAGTGCTCCGTACCGGCTGGTGATCTCCCACACAGTGCGGCACTATTGCCCTTCCGCCCATGACATCACTCAGGTCAGGGGCCCCCGCTCCAACGATGGGCTATCGGTACGGCTCACAGGCGGCGGGCCCTTCTTGCCCTTGAGAAGCCAGAGGGCGGCAAGCTCAGCCAGACGGCTTGAGGGAGGGCCGGCTTCCAGCAGGCGGCCCTTCCCTTCCCTAGGTGTTTTTGCGCCATCAACCAGAAGAGATGGGAATGGCTACAGTAAACAACCGCAAGGCGACGGAACTGTAGCCACGCCTCCCCGACAAAGCAAGCGTCATTAGAAGCATGGCTACAGTAATGAGCACCCGGCAAGACCCGCAAGCGGCGGGCGTGGCCTGTTGGCCAAGTACAAGATAGCCGGCGGGGCCCACCAGCCGACAGGCCCCAGCGACGAGCGGAGAAGCCAGCCACAGGAGACACTAATGTCCTGGGCCTACACCCGGCCAGTTTACCATTGTACCCCTGGGGGGTAGGCCTATATAAACCTCCCAGGGCACCCATGCAAAGGGTTGAGATCTTTAGCAAATACACACACGTAGAGAGAGGAGAGAGCTAGCCTTGCCTTCTTCCTCCACTAGAAACACAGCTCAAGGAGCAATCTTGTAGCCACTCTTGTTGAGTTAGTGATCATGCGGATACCCCGCAGAGCAGGACTAGGGGTGTTATCTCCTAGGAGAGCCCCGAACCTGGGTAAGATTTGTCGGCGTGCATGTCTTCGCCTCATCCCGTTTCCTGGCACCAGCGACGTCTTATTAGCCCCCTCCATGATAAGCCATCCTTTGGCTTATGTCGCATGACACCCCCGACAAACTGTCTAACAACTGATCTATTCCTTCTCATTTTCGGCAGAAAAGAAAAGGAGATTTATGTGGCAAGATCTTGAAGCTGAAATCGGAGGTCGATGATTTAAAGGAGGAAATCGCTCTTCTCAATTACAATATGAAAAATCTGAAGGCACAATTGTCATCATCATCACCATCTCCTCCACCTTCGAAGAAAGAGACATAAATACATGGGTATGGACACTCCCCTTGGCAACTGCCAAGCTTGGGGGAGTGCCCCGGTATCATATCACCATCACACTTTTATATTTACCAATTTTCTTAGTTCGATCATTTTGGTAATATCTTGATCTAGTAGAATAAAGTTTCAGTATGATTTAGTTTTGAGTTTTGCTTTATGATCCTTCTATTTAATCGAGTCCGTGACCTATATACAATAAAGATTAGTTTTGAGACGAGGGCTTGATCACCTTGCTTTGATCATGAGGGAATAAAAGAAAGAATAAAAAGAAATAGAGAGATTTTATTGATCTTATGGAGAGTAATGACTTCACATATAAAGAGTATGATGAATAAAAGTTGTTGAGAGTTAACAAACATAGTTTTGGTCATCGTTGCAATTAATAGGAAGTAATAAAGAAAGATAGGTTTTCACATATAAATATACTATCTTGGACATCTTTTATGATTGTGAGCACTCATTAAAATATGACATGCTAAAAAGTTGAGGTTGGACAAGGAAGACAACGTAATGGGTTATGTTTTCTTATATCCGAAATAAATTATATTGTCATGGATCATCCAACATGTTGAGCTTGCCTTTCCCCCTCATGTTAGCCAAATTCTTTGCACCAAGTAGAGATACTACTTGTGCTTCTAAATATCCTTAAACCCAGTTTTGCCATGAGAGTCCACCATATCTACCTATGGATTGAGTAAGATCCGTCAAGAAAGTTGTCATTGTTGCAAGCAATAAAAATTGCTCCCTTAATATGTATGATTTATTAGTATGGACAAAATAAGCTTTATACGATCTTGTGATGTGGAAGAAATAAAAGCGACGGACTGCATCATAAAGGTCCATATCACAAGTGGCAATATAAAGTGATGTTCTTTTGCATTAAGATTTCGTGCATCCAACCATAAAAACACATGACAACCTCTGCTTCCCTCTGCGAAGGGCCTATCTTTTATTCTTGTCTTACACTTCATACAAGAGTCGTGGTGATCTTCACCTTTCCTTTTTACATTTTATCCTTTGGCAAGCACTGTGTGTTGGAAAGATCCTGATATATATAGCTAATTGGATGTGAGTTTTCATGAGCTATTATTGTTGGGATTACCCTTGAGGTAAAAGGTTGGGAGGCGAAACTATAAGACCATATATTTCTCTATGTTCGATTAAAACTTCATACCCATAAATATTGTGTGAGTGTTAGCAATTGTGAAAGACTAAATGATAGTTGAGTATGTGGACTTGCTGAAAAGCTCTTATATTGACTCTTTCCGATGTTATGATAAATTGCAGTTGCTTCAATGACTGAGATTGTAGCTTTGTTAGTTTTCAATGAAGTTTCTAATTCATACTTGAAATTGTGAATGAATTGTTACTTTAGCATAAGAAATCATATGACAATATATATATATATGTTGTTGTTATAAGAATGATCATGATGCCCTCATGTTCGTATTCTATTTTATCGACACCTCTATCTCTAAACATGTCGACATATTTTTCAATATCGGCTTCTGCTTGAGGACTAGCAAGGTCTAAGCTTAGGGGGAGCTGATACGTCCATTTTGCATCATGCTTTTATATCGATATTTATTGCATTATGGGCTGTTATTACACATTATGTCACAATACTTATGCCTATTCTCTCTTACTTTACAAGGTTTACATGAAGAGGGAGAATGCCGGCAGCTGGAATTATGGGCTGGAAAAGGAGCAAATATTAGAGACCTATTCCGCACAACTCCAAAAGTCCTGAAACTCCACGGGAGTCATTTTTAGAATATATAAAAAATATTGGGCGAAGGAAGCACCAGAGGGGGACCACCCACAATCCACGAGGGTGGGGGCGCGCCCTACCCCCTAGGCGCGCCCCCTGTCTCGTGGGCCCCCTGGCAGGCCTCCGGTGCCCATACTTGGCTATATGAAGTCTTTCGCCCTGGAAAAAATCATAAGCAAGCTCTCGGGACGAAAGTCCGCCACCACGAGGCAAAACCTTGGCGGAACCTTAGCGAAACCAATCTAGGGCTCCAGCAGAGCTGTTCTGCTGGAGAAACATCTGGGAGGGGGAAATAACCATCGATCCTCTCATTGGGAGGGGGTCAATCTCCATCAACATCTTCACCAGCACCATCTCATCTCAAACCCTAGTTCATCTCTTGTATCCAATCTTTGTCCCAAAACCTCATATTGGTACCTGTGGGTTGCTAGTAGTGTTGATTACTCCTTGTAGTTGATGCTAGTTGGTTTACTTGGTGGAAGATCATATGTTCAGATCCTTTATGCATATTAATACCCCTTTGATTATGAACATGAATATGATTTGTGAGTAGTTACGTTTGTTCCTGAGGACATAGGACAAGTCTTTCTATAAGTAGTCATCTGAATTTGGTATTCGTTCGATATTTTGATGAGATGTATGTTGTCTTTCCTCTAGTGGTGTCATGTGAACATCGACTACATGACACTTCACCATTGTTTGGGCCTAGAGGAAGGCATTGGGAAGTAATAAGTAGATGATGGGTTGCTAGAGTTACTGAAGCTTAAACCCTAGTTTATGCGTTGCTTCGTAAGGGGCTAATTTGGATCCATATGTTTCATGCTATGGTTAGGTTTACCTTAATACTTCTTTTGTAGTTGCGGATGCTTGCAAGAGGGGTTAATCATAAGTGGGATTCTTGTCCAAGGAAGGGCAGTACCCAAGCACTGGTCCACCCACATATCAAATTATCAAAGTAACAAACGTGAATCAAATGAGCATGATGAAAACTAGCTTGACGATAATTCCCATGTGTCCTCAGAAGCGCTTTCCTATATATAAGAGTTTGTACAGGCTTGTCCTTTGCTACAAAAAGGATTGGGCCATCTTGCTGCACCATATTTAGTTCTATTACTTGTTACCCGTTACAAATTACCTTATCACAAAACTATCTGTTACCGATAATTTCAGTACTTGCATAGAACACCTTACTGAAAATTGCTTATCATTTCCTTCTGCTCCTCGTTGGGTTCGACACTTACTTATCGAAAGGACTATGATAGATCCCCTAAACTTGTGGGTCATCAGAGTCCTATCCGGGCACGGTGAAAGGTCTTCTGCCTTGTATCTTCATGGCCCATCAGTCCGGCCCATGTCACATAGCCCAGACACCAGAGGACCCCATAATCCAGGACCCCGTCAGTAACCCCTGAACCAGTCTTTCAATGACAATGTGTTCGGTACGTAGATTGACTTCGGCATTGCAAGGTGGGTTCCTCCTCCGAATACTTCAAATTAGTCTTCTGCATAAGAGGACTATATCCGGCTCTGTATAGCACAACCCTCAACCTCAAGGACACAACACTTAATCGAAAAGGTCTATCTACTGACAGCTTTTTTGGCAAAATGTTGTGTCTGGCCTCTTTATTATTTTGAACCATTTTTTGATCTCCCGCTTTGCGTTTCGAGGCGCGGCCTCTACTGACACGTCTTGTTAAAATAGATATCGTGTCCGTTTATCGCGGCATTCTCATCAATACGGGTTTGGGTAACCCAACCATGCCATTTGCACGACCCCTTGGGAATAGGCGAATTTTAAGGCTTGAGGGGAGTGTTTGATATTCACCACCTATATAAGAGGATAAAGATCCCTTCTTTTTACCTCACGCCTTCTTCCTGCCTCTGCTTTCCCATCCTCGAGCTCGAGCGCCCAAGCTTTGATCCTTCCCACCACCACCAACCTCTCCAGCCATGTCCGGATCCGGCTCACAAGGCAAGTGGGTGGCCTCCTTTGTTATGGAGAAGGACATCAAGGAGCTCCGAGAAGCGGGATACCTGGCTGCGAACGTCACGCACAGGCTCCCTGCCAAAAAGCAAGTCACCCCCACTACGGAGCCCGGTGAGAGAGTGGTGTTCATCCGCACTTCCTCCGCGGACTAGGGTTCCCTATCCACCCTTTCGTCCACAGCCTCATGTTCTATTGCGGGCTAGATTTCCATGATCTAGCCCCAAATTCCTTTCTCCACATCTCGGCATTTATCATCGTGTGCGAGGTGCTCCTCCGCATCCCCCCACTTCGTCCTATGGCTCAAGGTTTTCAACATGAAGCCGAAAGTGGTCGACGGGCAGCACGCGGACTACGGCGGTGCCATGGTGAGAAAGCTCCCCGACATCACCTGGCCCAAAGGGGCCTTCATGGAGACTATCAAGATATGGCAACAGGTGTGGTTCTACATCACCGAACCTCGCGGCGCCGCATGGGCAGCCACTCCTGAGTTTAGATCCGGACCCCCAATGCGGCTCGCGTCATGGACCAACAAGGGTCTAGATTGTGGGTCGACCGATGAAGTGACGATGCTGCAAAAGCGCATTAAGAATATGATAGAGAAGAACACTAGTTTCACTGATGCGATTCAAGTGATGCTTTTCCGCCGGATCCTCCCCTACTAGCGCCAGCCTCTCCATATGTGGGAGTTCAATCTGGCAGGGCCACGAACCCTGAAGTGATTCTTGGGCACAACGCACAAAGAAATCTGGAAGCTGCTCTTCAAGGCCCAGAAGACGTGGCCGGAGACGACCGACGACATCGTCCTCGATAGCGTGCACCTGGCCACCCCGGTAAGAATTTAGTTTCCGAACATGACTTCAGCTCACAAATCAAAGGGTATGCTGAGCGTTCCATCCTTCAATCAGGGCTAAACAAAGAAGGCGGAGTGGATCAAGTGTCCGGCTCCACTACCTGAAGAACCAGCCGTTCCTCTGCTAACGAGGATGCTAGTCCTAACACCGTATCAGGCGCCTGAGAAGAAGGCCAAGAAGAAGAGCAAGGAGGCCAAAGGTGGCCTCCGTTGTAAAGGTACTTGAGACGCTATGTACAGAGAGACCGAAGCTCCCTCCTCCCATGAGGGAGATGAAGACGAGGAGGAGGAGGAGGCAGAAAGCAATTCTCCCCTTAAGGGGGGGAAGAAGAAAAGGGTGACCTCCATAGACCCGGAGGCGGGGGCGTCCAAGAGAGGGAAGATATCCCTTTCGGACGGCTCGGATTCAGATGCCGAAGCCATCCCCGAGCGGCACCCCAGGGTGAAGCCCCTAGCCAAACCATAAGTGTCCAATGATGCTTTACATATATCTGGTCTTTTATGATTGTAGGATAACATATTATATTATGTGTTTCAGTCTGGGCCATGACCTCCCCCAGCAATCATCATCTGAGGGGAACTCTCTAGCGCCGGAGATGGTGGAGAGCGAGATGCCTCCACGAGTCTCTCTACCACCCTCCGCGGATGACACCAAGGTGTTATCCCAAAGGACCTCTCTAGGCCACGGAGAGGTGCGGGAAGCCGCCAAGGCTGCCAAGAACATGGGGGCTCAACCCCCATGGAGACTGACGATGGGGGCCTTGACTAGTCCGACCCCCAGCCGAACACCATTCTGGAGACCCATGTGGCTTCGGAATCGAGTGAGCAACCCCCTTCAAAGTAGGGGAGCGCCAACTCCGACACCGACCTCCATTATTCTAGAGGCGCCAAACACTTTGATGGAGGCACTGCAACATGCTTCCATCGTGGAGGAGCACCGCACCCTGATGGTGTGGTGGTTGATAAGGTTCAGTCCGCCAAGAGTGGGCTGAACGAAGCCTTCACCAACCTGCTAATAGGCTTCGAGGTATGCGATGTAATATTCTTAGCCGCTTTTCATATGAAAAATATGCCTGTGTATAGATAGTAGCCTCGGAGACTCTGCTCGGTTTTTGAAAAAAGGCCGAATAGAGGATCAAATAATAATTGCAGGAGGTAATGTACTGATCTACTGATAAACAGACTTCCCTGTTAGCGGCGACCGCCCAGGCCGCTGATGTTTCCGAAATCAAGCGGAAGCTGCAGCTGGCCGATGATGATGTCGTCCGCATTAACAAGCGGTTTGATGAGGCGCAAGGTATGTTTGAGAAATTATTTACACACCTGAAGTAATATGCCAATGCGGAGTCTAAGCTCGTGTGTTCCCTAATCATTATTGCAGGTAGTGCGACCGAGGTCGAGACCCTGAAGAGCGCCCTCGCCCAAGCCAAGGATCAGGCATGGGTGAGCAAAGCGGCCGCTGACGAAGCGGCTGTGGACTTAAAGGCCGAGCACGTCACCCGCCGCCAGTATGAAGAGCGGGTGACCAAAGTGGAG
This sequence comes from Triticum dicoccoides, assembly GCF_002162155.2. NCBI lineage: Eukaryota > Viridiplantae > Streptophyta > Magnoliopsida > Poales > Poaceae > Triticum > Triticum dicoccoides. The sequence goes on along the minus strand of NC_041392.1, from coordinate 303,292,412 downwards.
CAAGAGCTCGAGGATACTGCCAGTAAGTGTGAGGCCTTGGAGGAGAAGAATAAGGCCCAAGCGGTCAATCTCACCAAGTCTCTCTAGGAGGCCAAGGAGGCGCGGAGCGAGTCCCAGGCGGCTCGTGAGGAGATCCGGCGGGCCGAATAGATAGCGGCTGGTAAGCCCTTTCTTTTGCAAAGTAAATTTGGCACTCAGAAATATGCCTTGCTTACTTGACTATGGAGTTCTCTAGACGCCTTTGCGGATATTCCGAGGAGTGCGGCCAATGCTGCACAATTCTTCTGGGCCCAGGAGGGGAACACCACGGAGAAGCTCTTCTGGTCAGAATACCTGGCACCAGAGCGTCCGGCATTGTTGAACAACCAGATGATGCAGCTGGCAAAGCTACATAGGATGTTCGGCTTGGCCATGAAGGACGTCATAGTCCGGCTCTGGGCAACCGAACCCATTCCTAACAGTTACTTCGGCCTGGTGAAACGACTCACTGACGTGCTGCCCCAAATTGAAGCTATCAAACGCTCGGAAGCATCGAGGGTGCACGGATGGCCTTCGCCCGTGTCAAGATGCAATGGGCGAAGATGAAGGCTGCCGTCGTGGCGACCGAGGGCCCGCCCGAAGGCAAGGACCACCGCAAGCTGGAGCGGTATTTTGACAACGTCCTGGAGGGTGCCCAGATAGTAGAGGGCCAATTCTCGAAGGATATCATGTTTTTATGAATGTATCCGAGTTATCCAGGTGTTGTTTTATGAACCAAGGTTTTGTAATACATTTATGCCTTTATCTGAAATTATTTTCCTCCTGTGCGGCCATTTTTATTTTTGAGAGTTTACCAGTCGTCAGCTTCAGCCCCCACGTAGATTATACCGGGGTCCGTAAAGAATAGCGCACGACCACACTTGACCCAACATCTTGGTCCGTAAAGGAGGTGCCTACACAGCGAACTAGGCAATCAGACTATGCGGCTTTATCACTCTCACTTAGCCATAGGAGTTTGACAATGGGACTAGGAACTAGCCCCTGGTGGGTGTACGGCTATCTGAACTTGGATGCCTTAGGCGCGTGACTGGATGAAGGCCAGTCCTTTGTATAATGCGGAACAAATCGTAAGAGATTTATGATAAGTCACTGAATCGCTGACTAGCTCTCGCCATATCATGACAGTCAGTTTTAAGATTTCTCTACTGAGGTGCTTGACTGGACGAACCAGAAACACAATTGCAGTAGTTCTCCCTTTACCACCTTGGCCGAACAAGCGGAACGTAAGGTAGCAACCACAGGAGCCGGGCAACCCAACTATTGACCAAAGACATGATTCGGAGTTGATGCATATAATGCAATATTCGGGACGCCGAAGTGTACTCTAAAAGTACTCGGACTTTTTTTAAGACATGTGTGGTCGAATAGAGCCCCTGGTATTGAAGATGTACTAGAATGTGTATGTGGCAGTCCCAAAGAGGAATGCAGATTATGAAACAAAGAAAGTCCGAGCAAAGGTTGGTAAAAAACTGTTTTCATTGTAATCTGTTTGATACGTCAAGACGTGTTATTACAGAGAGTGCCAAGGCTATTTTACATGCCAGAATTTGTACACAAGGGAAAGCCGTATACGGGGCCTAAAAAGGTCTTGAAGATCTTATTGATGCCCTGCCGCACGTCTGCGTCGCTTTGGCCTTTGTGGAAAAGATTCCTTGAGAGGAGCGGTCCATGGTCATTTATACGGAAATAGGCCTGAAAAGAGTCCTTTGCGACCGTAGAGTAGCTAGGTTTTAATGCACCTGTGGTATGGAAAAGAAAAAAAAGATCAAAGGAAAAAGGTCAAGGTCGCATAGGGTCGAGCCAAACTATGGACCTATCCGTATTCTGCCTCCGTGGTTGCCTAGGGTATTTTGAGTGCGTAATTATGCACACACGGTACATGTGCCATGGCTATGTGTGGTGATCGATGAGGAAAAACTGCTAGTCTAGCTCCGGAGTCACCGAGCTGTCATCATGCAGAGTAGACCAGACGCGTTTAACAGTGTCCAGGGACTTGGTGGCCGATAAGGTGTTCGGCCTAAGTAGGCCGCTCTGCATTTCAGCCGCAAGGGCTGCGATATGCTCCTTAGTGCGGAGGGAACGCTTCGTGTTTCCATTGACTGTGATAATGCCGCGGGGTTTGGGCATCTTGAGCTTTAAGTAAGCATAATGCGGGACCACATTGAAGCGAGCGAAGGCGGTTCGTCCGAGCAGTGCATGATAACCACTGCGGAAGGGGGCAATGTCGAAGATCAAGCCTTCACTTCGGAAATTATCCAATGAACCGAAGACTACTTCCAATGTTATTGAGCCCGTGCAGCGGGCTTCTACGCTGGGTATCACCCCTTTAAAGGTGGTGTTAGTAGGCTTGATTTTTGATGGGTCAATACCCATTTTGCGGATCGTGTCTTGATAAATCAAGTTAAGACTGTTGCTGCCGTCCATGAGGACTTAGGTTTGATGGAATCCGTCGATGATTGGATCAAGGACCAAGGCTCTTGAACCTCCATGATGGATACTACTCAGGTGGTCCTTACGATCGAAGGTGATCGGACAAGCCAGCCAGGGGTTGAAATTCGGGGCAACCGGCTCTACGGCGTAGACGTCCCTTAGTGCACGCTTGCGCTCCCTCTTGGGGATATGAGTGACATATATCATATTCACTATTTTTTCCTCAGGGGGAAATTTCTTCTGCCTCCTGTGTTTGGTGGGCGGGGCTGATCCTCGTCCTCGCTTGGCGGCCCTTTCCCCTTATGTTTGGTGTTTAACTTACCGGCCTGTTTGAAGACCCAACAATTTCTGTTGGAGTGGTTTGCAGGCTTGTCGGGGGTACCGTGAATCTGGCAAGGCCGATCAAGTATCTTTTCTAAACTGGATGGACCCTCCCTATTTCCTTTGAATGGCTTCCTCCGCTGACCGGGTTTGGAGCCACTGAATCCGGCGTTGGTCGTCGTGTCTTCAGCATCTTCATTGTTGCTTCGACGCTTGTGTTTGTTGCGTCATGGCCTGTTGTTGCCATCTCTGGCTTCGGAGGTGCCAGGGTCGCTGGTACTGTTGCTTCTACGAGCTAACCAGTTGTCTTCTCCCGCACAAAAGCGGGTCATGAGTGCGGTAAGGGCTGCCATGGACTTCAGCTTTTTTTGTCCGAGGTGTCGGGCGAGCCATTCATCACGGACGCTATGCTTAAAGGCCGTGAGGACTTCGGCGTCCGGACAATCGCGATTTGGTTCTTTTTAATCAAGAACCTAGTCCAGAGTTTCCGGGATGACTCTCCGGGTTGCCGGACTATATGACTAAGGTCATCGGCGTTCGGAGGCCAGACATAGGTACCTTGGAAGTTGTCTCTAAAGGAATCCTCCAGATCTTCCCAGCTACCAATGGAGTTCTCTGGGAGGTTGTTTAACCAGTGTCATGCTGGTCCTTTCAGCTTTAAGGGGAGGTATTTGATGGCATGGAGATCGTCACCGCGAGCTATGTGAATATGGAGAAGAAAGTCTTCAATCCATACCGTGGGATCAGTAGTTCCATCATGTGCTTCAATGTTTACGTGTTTAAACCCTTCTGGGAACTGGTGCTGCATTACCTCATCGGTAAAGCAAAAGGGGTGTGCGGCACCTCTGTATCGGGAAACGTCGCGATAGAGTTCAGATGACATATGTATTCGGTTTTCGGCCCGGGTGGGGTTGTGCCTGTCGCGCCAGGCTTGATGGTCATTCGTCTCGTGTTGGGGCATGCCCCCTTGATCCATAAATTAATCTGGCCTGACCGGCTCTATTGTCCAGATCCTAGCGTAAGTCGTAGGTATAACCCGGAGCGGTACCTCTTTGCCTCGACGGCGAGGTGGTAGGGGCTGGTATTCAGCTTAAGTAGCCGCTTTATCTCGCCCGCGTGGTGGTCGGTCTCGTTCATCAGCGCGGTCATATATCGACGGTATTGGATCAAGGGCCTCGTCGTCAAATTGTGGTAGTAGCCGATGCTTCGGATAACTTTTTGTTGGGCGCTCGAGGCCGTATTCTTCCGCAGCTAGGACTTGGGTCCATCTGTCGTTGAGGGTATCCTGTTCGGCTTCGAGCTGGTGCTGCTGCTTCTTCAAGATTCACGCAGTTGTGATTAGCTGACGCTTAAAGCGCTCTTGCTCGAGGGGTTCCTCTAGCACGATGAAGTCTTCGTTGCCGAGTATGACATCATCCTCGGAGATCGGTAGATATTTACTATTTTTTGAGTCCTCATTCCCGATCGGCTTGTCGGGATTGACTTGTCCCTCCTCCCATTCATCCTGGCCGGACGCAGGCTCAACCGGGTCTTCGGGATTTTCGGCATTGCCCAGGGTGTTATTGTCTCCGGTTCCGATGCCTCTTTCCTTTTCGCGACGCGATTTTGAGCGGCGCCTCTGACATTGATGCTTTGGTGGTACCTCAGCGGGCTTGTCCTCGATCGGATCTTTCCTTCCTTCGTCGTCGTCTTCTTTGGGTGTGTCCACCATATACACATCATATGTGAAGGTAGTCGTCCATTGCCCGGTGAATGGCGGGTCTTGTCTTTGTTTGTCTCCGGCATCGTTGTCCATACCATCGATGTCTTCCGAGGCGTAGTCTAGCATGTCAGTTAAATCCTCGACAGTGGCTATTAAGTGGGTGGTGGTTGGGATGTAAAATTCCCCGCTCTCAGCCCCTAGTCCGGGCTAGGCGTAGTTTGGAGGTGATACTTCTGTAATGGCGAGGGATCGCATTAAGTCCAAGGCCTCGCCTAAGAGCGAAGGTCGGACGGGGAACTGAGGACCTGCAGAGCTAGGCATGGCAGATTCTGCCAGGCTGTGCTTACAAGATATAGACCTTGATAGTTTGGAGTTTGTATCCTGAGGCGGGTTCGGCTCCCCGATTACAGGGGGGTCCTGCTTGATTCCAGGCTCGCCGAGGACATAGTTGCCTTCGGGTCTCCGGAGAAAAGTTCCTGAGTAGGAGAGAGTCCGGTGGGTTTCAGATACCCATCTTCGGATGACATAGCCTACCCTGGATCTAAGGCCAGGGCAGGGATGATAGTTGGTCCTTGAGTGGTGCCTGATGATGGGTCCGATGGGTTTTCCTCTCGGAGCAGAGGAACAACAGTCGAGGCCGTGAACCCTTCGAAGATCAAGTCTTCTCGGATGTCGACGACGTAATTCGGGCTCCCAAATCTGATCTGATGACTAGGGCGTAGTTGTCGATTTGTTCGAGGTGACCAATCGAATTGGCACGTAGAGCGAAGCCGCCGAACACAAAAAGTTGACCGGGGAGGAAGGTTTCCCCAGAAACAGCATCGTTGTTGATGATTGAACGAGCCTTCGAATCTTCTGCCGACGACACAATGGAACTCTCAATGAAAGCACCAATGTCGGTGTTAAAACCGGCCGATCTCGGGTAGGGGGTCCCAAACTGTGCGTCTGAGGATCGAAGGTAATAGGAGACAATGGGGACGTGATGTTTACATAGGTTTGGTCCCTCTTAATGGAGGTAACACCCTACTTCCTCCTTGATTGACTTTGATGAGTATAGGGGTTACAAGAGTCGATCTATCTCGAGATCATAATGGCTAAACCCTAGTTGTCTAGCCTATATGAATTATGATAGCCTCTATGACTAAACCCTCCGGTTTATATAGACGCCGAAGGGGCCTAGGGTTGTACAGAGTCGGTTTACAGAAGAAGGAAACCACACATTCGGACGCCAATCTTGCCATCCACGCAAAGGAGAGTCCTATCCGGACACGTAGAAAGGTCTTATGCCTTGTATCTTCATGGCCCATCAGTCCGGCCCATGTTACATAGCCCGGACACCCGAGGACCCCATAATCCAGGACCCCCTCACTCCTCTCGGCACTCCTCAATCTCCGCCGCCTCCAGCGTTTCTAGCTCCCGCTCGGCAACCTCATGAGGAAGCAGGTGCTCCATGGCCACCGCTGCCTTTTCGGACGTGGGTTGCATGCTGGAGTCCGTGGTGGCCTGGAATATCTTGGCATGTGCATCCTTGATCTTGGTGTGGATGGTATCGACCCGGGCCAGGGAGACATCAGTGGCACGGACGGCAGCTCGAGCGCTCTTGGTGTTTGCAGCCGCTGTCGGAGTAGCAGCTGCAGCTGACTCCGCTGCTGCAGCTCCCCTGTCGGCTGCTGTAAACGCCCTCTCCACAAAAGCGGCCGCGCTCAATGCGGATGCAGAGGCACTCTCAGCATAGGCAGCTGCGCTCTCGGCACAGGC
>NC_041392.1:303238220-303286048 GCF_002162155.2 Triticum dicoccoides | reverse complement strand
GGCCATCATACAGGCCTTCACGAAGTGTTTTGTTACACCCACAATGCGGCTATATCTCTCACGTGTCGAGGAACGACTTAGAGGCATAACCACATGGTGGTTTAGTCGCAAGTGGGGTAATCTTCACACAATCCCATGTACTGAATAAGAAAGGGATGAAGAGTTGGCTTACAATCACCACTTCACACAATACATAAATAATTCATACATCATCCAAATACAATCAAAGGTCCGACTACGGAACCAAAATAAAGGAAGAAAACCCCAAATTCTAGATCCCCGATCGTCCCAACTGGGCACCACTACTGATCATCCGGAAAAGACGCATAACAATGACCAAGATCTTCATCGAGCTCCCACTTGAGCTCGGTTGCATCACCAGCACTGGTATCATCGGCACCTGCAACTGTTTGGAAGTATCTGTGAGTCACGAGGACTCATCAATCTCACACCCGCGAGATCAAGACTATTTAAGCTTATGGGTAGGATAGGGTAATGAGGTGGATCTGCTGCAAGAACTAAGCATATATGGTGGCTAATATACGCAAATAAGAGCGAGAAGAGAAGCAACACAACGGTCATAAGCTAGAAGTGATCAAGAAGTGATCATGAAACTACTTACGCACAATCATAACACAAGAACCATGTTCAGTTCCCGGACTCCACCGAAAAGAGACCATCACAGCTACACATGTGGTTGATGCATTTTAATTTAGTCAAGTGTCAAGTTCTCTACAACCGGATATTAACAAATTCCCATCTGCCACATAACCCCGGACACGGCTCTCGAAAGTTTATACCCTACAGGGGTGTCCCAACTTAGCCTATCACAAGCTCTCATGGTCAACGAAGGATATTCCTTCTCCTGGGAAGACCCGAACAGTCTCGGAATCCCGGTCACAAGACATTTCGACAATGGTAAAACAAGACCAGCAAAGCCGCCCGATGTGCCAACAATCCCGATAGGAGTCGCACGTATCTCGTTCTCAGGGCAACACCATATGAGACTAGCTACGAGTAAAACTAGCCCTCAAGTTTCCCCGAGGTGGCCCCATAGCCAGCTCGGTTCTGACCAACACTTAGAGAAGCACTGGCCCGGGGGGTTAAAATGAAGATGACCCTCGGGAGCGCGTCTCCCAAGGGAAAAGTAATAGGTTGTTAGGCAAAAGGTAAAACCAAGGTTGGGCCTTGCTGGAGGAGTTTTATTCAAAGCGAACTGTCAAGGGGTTCCCATAACACCCAACCGCGTAAGGAACGCAAAATCAAGGAACATAACACCGGTATGACGGAAACTAGGGCAGCAAGAGTGGAACAAAACACCAGGCATAAGGCCGAGCCTTCCACCCTTTACCAAGTGTATAGATGCATTAATTAAATAAGAGATATTGTGATGTCCCAACATATCCTTATTCCAACATGGAACAAACTTCAACTTCACCTGCAACTAGCAACGCTATAAGAGGGCTGAGCGAAAGCGGTAACATAGCCAAAGAATGGTTTTCTAGGAAGGTCGGTTGGAGGATTGACATGGCAACATGGGAGGCATGATATGACAAATGGTAGGTAGTGCGACATAGCGATAGAACGAACAACCAGCAAGCAAAGATAGAAGTGATTTCGAGGGTATGGTCATCTTTCCTGAGATCGCGCAAGGAAGAGGAACGAGTCCATGAAGAAGACAAGCGGACTTAGTCGAACGAATCCTCCCAACTCCGAAATGAAACCGAAGCTAACGAGAGAAGCAACCCGGAAAGAAGCTAGCAACATAGTAAACAACCAAGCATAAACATGGCATGATGCACACACAAGTATGATGCATGTCCGGTTTAAAGAGTCATGGCATGACAAAGTGCACAAACAAAACTACAAGTCAAGTGGAGCTCAATATGAAACGGGATGCATATTGACAAAACACCACATTCGATTATTTAGTTCTCTCCCGTTTATGTACCCAACAATATTAAATGTTGTTAAACATGGCAAGAGGTGAAGCATAAGTAAACTACACATTTTAGGCAATTTAAATGAGGCCAGAAACATCAAACAACGATTCCGGTAAACCCCCACATGCAAATTTTAGAGTTGGTACTGTTCTTCCCTATAGACAATTTTAGAGTTGTTAAACAGGAAAATAAAGTGCACCAAGTTAATCTATGCATTTTTCTACCCCAATTACATATAAAAGTTTATTAAATTCGGAGCTACGGTTAATTAGTTATGAAATAAAGCATTTTAACATGGCAATTAAGCAAAATATATGCAAACATCATTTGAGACATTTTAACATGGATGAAAGTTGCAAATTATGAAACTAGACAAAATTCTAAGCAGTTTACATGTTTAAAGTTTTTACATATGATGATGGTTATTAAGTTATTATATGCATGAACTATGAGGGGTTTTCTGCAAAACTGGCAGTTCTTTGGATAATTAGCAAAATCGTTCAGGAAAAAAAACATGCGTTGGGCCGAAACATGTGTGCGAGTTAATTCCATGTGCAGTAAATTAGAAGGACTTTCAAACATATTGGTGTCACGACATGGACACATGCATATGTATGCATGGAGTGCCATGGCATTTTAATTTAAAAAATCAAAAAATGATCAGAAAACATGAAACCTTGCTTGATGTAATGTCATGCCACCAAGATGATGTGGTAAAAAAATTGGCATGTTTGACGAAAGTTTGGACACGCACCCCTCACAAATCGGAGCAACTCAATATAAGGCTCATGGTTCCGAGAGGGAACAATGCATGTTTGATGACGAACATGAAATAGCTTGCACTTACGGCCTTCAATTTTTTTCAACGTTTGACGTGCACTACTACAACTGTAATGTGAAAATTTGGAAAATTCTAGGGGTCATTTGACCTTTTAAAGACATTTAAGTGATTTTCTAGCCATTTAATGACTGTAATTTCAATTTGAACTACATCTACATGCAACGCCTAACCATAACGGTTTGAAAAAACATATGTGTGTACTTGTGTGCGAGTTAATTCCATGTGCAGTAAATTGGAAGGAATTTTCAAACATATTGGTCTCACGACATGGACACATGCATATGTATGCATGGAGTGCCATGGCATTTTAATTTAAAAAAATCAAAAAATGATCAGAAAAACATGAAACCTTGCTTGATGTGATGTCATGCCACCAAGATGATGTGGTAAAAAATTGGAATGTTTGACGAAAGTTTGGACACACCCGCTCACAAATCGGAGCAACTCACTAGAAGGCTCATGGTTCCAAGAGGAAACAGTGCATGTTTGATGACGAACGGGAGATAGCTTCCGCTTACGGCCTTCAATTTTTTTCCCTACATTTAACATGCACTAATACAACTATCATGTGAAATTTTGGAAAATTTCAGGGGTCATATGTCCTTTTAAAGACATTTAAGTGATTTTCTAGCCATTTAATGACCGTAATTCAAATTTCAACTACATCTACATGCAACGGCTAACCATAACGGTTTGAAAAATCATATTTCTGTAATTGTGTGCGAGTTAATTCCATGTGCAGTAAATTGTTGGTGTCTAAAAGTAGGGGTCCTTTTTGTTCCCCTTTACTTGTGCGCAGGCAATCGCAGCCACTTGTGAAGCAAAGACACAAGACTACTAGAGCAGTGCCAGGCCGAAGGCACGAGAAGCAGAGGGGCGAGGTGAAACTCCGCCGGTAAGGGCCTTGCCGAGGTGACCTTCATGGCCCCGGCAAGAGTCTTGCCGGGGAAACTTGCCCCACACCAACAAGGCCGCCACCCTCAAGTCTAAGAGTCCCGATGCCATCAACCACATCGGAACCAAGGCTCGGGAGGCGCCTCCATGGTGGAATGAAGACCTTTGTGAAGACAAAAGGCCTACGAGGCCTAGATAGGAACCAAAAAACAAGACAACAGCAAGGCTCCTTGTCGAGGATGCCCACGAGGCCCTGACAAGGCTCTTGCCAAAGATACCCACGAGGCCCTGGCCAGACTCTTGCTGAGGGCGCCCGCGAGGCCCCGGCAAGACTCCTGTGGAGGGCGCTCACAAGGCCCCGGCAAGACCCTTGCCGGGAAGATCACCAAGACCATGACAAGGCCTTGCCGCCCCATCGCCAGCCCAGCTCAGCGGCGGACCTACCAACTAAGCAGGTACCTGCATGGCATTATGTGTCTCCTAAGCCAACTAGTCAAGTACCTACGTGGTGGCATGCAGATCTTCCTAAAGACCATGCCACCACACCAGCTCAGCAGCCTGCCAACCTACATGGCGCTCCATGCCTTGTTGGCCTGGACGCATGTCGGATTAAGGAGAAGTGGCGACGGACGGGATGGGCTCCGCTGCCATCCCCGATAAAGCAAGAGGACAGCTAAGTAGCACATTTAATACGTTTTGTCCCGTGATGTCATGTGATAAACTTGACTACTGTACAACTTTCCACCTCTTGTGTGCCACTGTGGCAACCCCTTTGACTATAAAAGGAGGCCCACGGCGTACTGTGAGACGATTCGGACTTCTTGGACCCTGCACGCTTTGTAGCTAGTCCAAGAACAGTAGATAAACACAAACCAGCAGGAGTAGGGTATTACGCATCACTTGCGGCCCGAACCTGGATAAACTCCCCCGTGTTGATCTCCTAAACCCGCTCTTTCCATAGCCCTGCGCCCACCGACCGTAGGAGGGATTCCCTATGATCCCATAGGTGTCGTTCACCCCGACATCTTTGGCACGCCAGGTAGGGGGCGCAAGGTGTGAAAATCTGGTTTGGAAGTGTAACGCCCCGAGACTGATGTGCCAGGTGTCTTCGAGTTATTCGTTGTTGTTGCCATGTCATTTGCTTGTGTGTCGCATCTTATCATGTCATCATGTTCATTTCATCATCATGTTTTCAAAACTTGCATCCGTCCTGGTCTCCTCATTCTCTCTGTTGTCCGTTCTGAGCCCAGGTACACTTGCACGTGCCCGCGGCATGTCCGAAATATTATTTTATAAGTGGCAGGAAAATGTTCTCAGAATGGGATGAAAGTTGGTGTGCGGTGTTTTTATGTTGTAGGTAGGCCTCCTGTCAATTTTTGTCGCATTTGGGGTTCTTCTTTTATTTTGGTTCCGTAGTCGGACCTTGATTGTATTTGGATGTTGTAATGCTTTATTCATGTATTTGTGTGAAGTGGCGATTGTAAGCCAACTATGTATCTTTTCCCTTATGTATTACATGGGTTGTGTGAAGATTACCTCACTTGCGACATTGCTTTCAATGCGGTTATACCTCTAAGTCGTGCTTCGACATGTGGGAGATATATCCGCATCGAGGGCGTTACAGGAAGTTAGCGCATCGACTTCATCATCACCATGGCCCCCAAGAAGAAGGGGATCACAGCGATCGGGTCGTCTAGAGCCGGCCCATCCGCGCCAGCACGAGCAGGCGACCGGGTGGCCATGGATGGTGCTGAAGACGTGGCCTGTGAGCATCCACGACATTCTGGCAATCGGAGCTAGGCAAGGGGCGTCATTCAGATCCGAGACAACGAGCAGCGCGCCGCTGGGTCCTAGGGTGGGGCCGTGCTGCCCACGGGTGGCTGCTACGTCCATTTTGCATCATGCTTTTATATCGGTATTTATTGCATTATGGGGTGTTATTACACATTATGTCACAATACTTATGCCTATTCTCTCTTATTTTACAAGGTTTACATGAAGAGGGAGCATGCCGGCAGCGGGGATTCTGGGCTGGAAAAGGAGCAAATATTGGAGACCTATTCTGCATAGCTCCAAAAGTCCTGAAACTTCACGGAAGACGTTTTCATAATATATAAAAAATACACAGCGGAAGAGATTCACCAGGGGGGCACACCCTGCCCACGAGGGTGGAGGGCGCGCCCTACCCCCCTGGGCGCGCCCCCCTACCTCGTGGGCCCCCTAGTGCCCCCCGGTGGCCATCTTCTGCTATATGAAGTCTTTCGATGGGAAAAAAATAAGAAGCCATCTTCTCGGACGAAACTCTGCCACCACGAGGCGGAACCTTGGCAGAACCAATCTAGGGCTCTGGCGGAGCTGTTCTGCCGGGGAAACTTCCCTCCGGGAGGGGGAAATCATCGCCATTGTCATCACCAATGCTCCTCTCATTGGGAGAGGGCAATCTCCATCAACATCTTCATCAGCACCATATCCTCTCAAAACCCTAGTTCAACTCTTGTATCCAATTCTTGTCTCTAAGTCCGGGATTGGTACCTGTGGGTTGCTAGTAGTGTTAATTACTCCTTGTAGTTGATGCTAGTTGGTTTATTTGGTGGAAGATCATATGTTCAGATCCTATATGCTTATTAATACCCCTCTAATTATGAACATGTTTATGCTTTGTGAGTAGTTACGTTTGTTCCTGAGGACATGGGAGAATTCTTGCTATTAGTAGTCATGTGAATTTGGTCTTCGTTCAATATTTTGATGAGATGTATGTTGTCATCCCTCTAGTGGTGTTATGTGAACGTCGACTACATAACACTTCACCATTATTTGTTCCTAGTGGAAGGAATTGGGAAGTAATAAGTAGATGATGGGTTGCTAGAGTGACAGAAGCTTAAACCCTAGTTTATGCGTTGCTTCGTAAGGGGCTGATTTGGATCCATATGTTTCATGCTATGGTTAGGTTTACCGTAATACTTTTGTTGTAGTTGTGAATGCTTGCAATAGAGGTTAATCATAAGTGGGATGCTTGTCCAAGTAAGGGCAGTACCCAAGCACCGGTCCACCCACATACCAAATTATCAAAGTACCGAATGCGAATCATATCAGCATGATGAAAACTAGCTTGATGATATTCCCATGTGTCCTCGGGAGCGCTTTTCTCTATATAAGAGTTTGTCCAGGCTTGTCCTTCGCTACAAAAAGGATTGGGCCACCTTGCTGCACTTTATTTACTTTTTTTGCTTGTTGCTCGTTACAAATTATCCTATCACAAAACTATTTGTTACCACTTATTTCAGCACTTGCAGAGAATACCTTGCTGCAAACCGCTTATCATTTCCTTCTGCTCCTCGTTGGGTTCGACACTCTTACTTATTGAAAGGACTACGATAGGTCCCCTATACTTGTGGGCCATCAAGACTCTTTTCTAGCACCGTTGCGGGGGAGTGAAGTGCCTTTGGTAGGTGGAATTTGGTAAGGAAAATTTTATATAGTGTGCTGAAATTTAGTGTCACTTGTTACTATGGAAAGTAATCCTCTGAGGGGCTTGTTTGGGGTATCTTCACCCCGACCAGTAGAGCAAATAGTTGCTCCTCAACCTACTGAACCTACTGAAAATGAAAATGTTTGCTTTGAAGTTCCTTTGGGTATGATAGAAAAACTGCTAGCTAATCCCTTTTTAGGAGATGGAACAAAACATCCTAATGAGCATCTAATATATGTGGATGAAGTTTGTGGATTATTTAAGCTTGCAGGTGTACCCGGAGATGTTGTTCAGAAGAAGGTCTTCCCTTTATCTTTGAAGGGAGATGCATCGACATGGTATAGGCTATGTGATGATATGGGGTCTTGGAATTACAAATGATTGAAATTGGAATTTCATCAGAAGTTTTATCCTATGCATCTTGTTCATCGTGATCGCAATTATATATATAATTTTTGGCCTTGCGAAGGAGAAAGCATCACTCAAGCTTGGGGGAGGCTTAAATCAATGTTATATTCATGCCCCAATCATGAGCTCTCAAGATAAATGATTATTCAAAAAATTTATGCTCGGCTTTCTGATAGCAATCGCACTATGCTTGATACTTCTTGTGCTGGCTCTTTTATGATGAAGACTATTGAATTCAAATGGGATTTATTGGAAAGAATTAACGCAACTCTGAAGATTGGGACCTCGACAAAGGTAAGGAGTCAGGTCTGACACCTAGTTTTGATTGTGTTAAATCTTTTATGGATACCAATATTTTCCGTAAATTTAGCACTAAATATGGACTTGACTCTGAGATAGTAGCTTCTTTCTGTGAATCTTTTTCTACTTAAGTTGATCTCCCCAACGAGAAGTGGTTTAAATATCATCCTTCCATAGAAGTAAAAGTAGCTGCACCTATTAAAGATGAAGAAAAGATTGTCACTTATAATGATCCTATTGTTCCTACTTCTTATGTTGAGAAACCACCTTTTCCTGTTAGGATAAAAGATCATGCTAAAGCTTCAACTGTGGTTCAAAAAAACAATATTAAAACTTATACACCTCATGAGCAAATTAAAGTTGAACCTGATATTGCTATTGTTAAAGATCTCTTGTCTGGTAATATTGATGGGCATGTTATTCATTTCCTTGATGAGACTGCTAGAATTGCTAAACCTTGTGCTAAATATAAAAACAGACCGGTGGTAGGCATGGCTGTTATTTCTGTTAAAATAGGAGATCATTGTTATCATGGCTTATGTGATATGGGTGCTAGTGCTAGTGCAATACCTTATTCCTTATACAAAGAAATTATGCATGATATTGCACCTGCTGAGATAGAAGATATTGATGTCACAATTAAACTTGCCAATATAGATACTATTTCACCAATGGGAATTGTTAGAGATGTTGAAGTCTTGTGTGGGAAAACTAAATATCCTGCTGATTTTCTTGTTCTTGGTTCCCCACAAGATAGCTTTTGTCCCATTATACTTGGTAGACCCTTTCTGAACACTGGTAATGCTACCATAGATTGCAAAAGGGATGTTGTTACTATCGGTTTAGATGATATGTCTCATGAATTTAATTTCTCTCAATTTAGTAGACAACACCGTGAAGAAGAATTACCTAGTAAGGATGAAATTATTGGTCTTGATTCTATTGCCGTACCTCCTAGTGATCCTTTAGAACAATATTTGCTAGACCATGAAAATGATATGTTTATGAATGAAAGAAGGGAAATAGATGAAGTATTCTTTAAACAGGAACCTATTCTGAAACAAAATTTGCCTGTTGAAATCTTAGAGGATCCTCCTCCACCCAAGGGTGATCCCGTGTTTGAGCTTAAACCACTGCCTGATACTCTTAAATATGCTTATCTTGATGAGAGAAAGATATATCCTGTTATTATTAGTGCTAACCTTTTAGAGCATGGGGAAGAGTGATTACTGAAAACTCCGAAGAAGCACCATGCTGCTATTGGGTATAGTCTTGATGATCTTAAGGGCATTAGTCCCACTCTATGTCAACATAAAATAAATTTGGAAGAAGATGCTAAACCAGTTCGTGATCAATAATGACGGCTGAATCCTAAAATGAAAGAAGTGGTACAAAAGGAAATACTAAAGCTCCTTGAGGCAGGTATAATTTATCCTGTTGCTGACAGACAGTGGGTAAGTCCTATCCATTGTGTCCCTAAGAAGGGAGGTATTACTCTCATTCCTAATGATAAAGATGAACTGATTCCTCAAAGAATTATTATAGGTTATAGGATGGTAATTGATTTCCGCAAATTAAATAAGGCAACTAAAAAGGATCATTACCCCTTACCTTTTATCGATCAAATGCTAGAAAGATTATCCAAACATTCACATTTTTGCTTTCTAGATGGTTATTCTGGTTTCTCTCAAATACTTGTGTCAGCCAAAGATCAATCCAAGACTACTTTTACTTGCCCTTTTGGTACTTTGGCTTATAGACGTATGCCTTTTGGTTTATCTAATGCACCTGCTACCTTTCAAAGATGCATGATGGCTACATTCTCTGACTTCTGTGAAAAGATTTGTGAGGTTTTCATGGACGATTTCTCCGTCTATGGATCTTCTTTTGATGATTGCTTAAGCAACCTTGATCGAGTTTTGCAGAGATGTGAAGAAACTAATCTTGTCTTGAATTGGGAAAAGTGCCACTTTATGGTTAATGAAGGTATTGTCTTGGGGCATAAAGTTTCTGAAAGAGGTATTGAAGTTGATAAAGCCAAGGTCGATGCTATTGAAAAGATGCCATGTCCCAAGGACATCAAAGGTATAAGAAGTTTCCTTGGTCATGTCGGATTTTATAGGAGGTTCATTAAGGACTTCTCAAAAATTTCTCAGCCTCTGACTAATTTATTACAAAAAGATATACCATTTGTCTTTGATGATGATTGTGTAGAAGCATTTGAAATACTTAAGAAAGTATTGATCTCTGCACCTATTGTTTAGCCACCTGATTGGAATTTACCCTTTGAAATTATGTGTGATGCTAGTGATTATGCTGTAGGTGCTGTTCTAGGGCAAAGAGTTGATAAGAAATTAAATGTTATTCAATATGCTAGTAAAACCCTAGACAATGCTCAAAGAAATTATGCTACTACTGAAAAGGAATACTTAGCAGTTGTATTTGCTTGTGATAAGTTCAGACCTTATATTATTTATTCTAAAGTAACTATTCACACTAATCATGCTTCTATTAAATATCTTATGGAAAAGAAAGATGCTAAACCTAGACTTATCAGATGGGTTCTCTTGCTACAAGAATTTGACTTACATACTGTTGATAGAAAGGGAGCTGAGAACCCTATTGCAAAGAACTTGTCTAGGTTAGAAAATGTGCTTGATGACCCACTACCTATTGATGATAGCTTTCCTGATGAGCAATTAAATGTCATAAATGCTTCTCATACGGCTCCATGGTATGCTGATTATGCTAATTATATTGTTGCTAAATTCATACCACCTAGTTTCACATACCAACAAAAGAAAAAGTTCTTCTATGATTTGAGGCATTACTTTTGGGATGAGACACATCTTTATAAAGAAGGAGTAGATGGTGGTATAAGACGTTGTGTACCTGAGCATGAACAGGAACAGATCCTAGGCAAGTGTCACTCCGAAGCTTATGGAGGACACCATGCTGGAGATAGAACTGCACATAAGGTATTGCAATCTGGTTTTTATTGGCCTACTCTCTTCAAAGATGCACGTAAGTTTGTCTTATCTTGTTATGAATGCCAAAGAATTGGTAATATTAGTAGACGTCAAGAAATGCCTATGAACTATTCACTCGTTATTGAACCATTTGATGTTTGGGGCTTTGACTATATGGGACCTTTTCCTTCCTCTAATGGATATACACATATTCTAGTTGTTGTTGATTACGTTACTAAGTGGGTAGAAGCTATTCCAACTAGTAGTGCTGATCATAACACTTCTATTAAAATGTTTAAAGAAGTTATTTTTCCAAGATTTGGAGTCCCTACATATTTAATGACTGATGGTGGTTCACATTTTATTCATGGTGCTTTCCATAAAATGCTTGCTAAATATGATGTTAATCATAGAATTGCATCTCCTTATCACCCACAGTCTAGTGGTCAAGTAGAATTGAGTAATAGAGAGCTCAAATTAATTTTGCAAAAGACTGTTAATAGATCTAGAAAGAATTGGTCCAAGAAACTCGATGATGCATTATGGGCCTATAGAACTGCATATAAAAATCCTATGGGTATGTCTCCGTATAAAATGGTTTATGGAAAAGCATGTCACTTACCTCTCAAACCAGAACACAAGGCATATTGGGCTATTAAAGAACTCAATTATGATTTCAAACTTGCCAGTGAGAAGAGGTTATTTGATATTAGCTCACTTGATGAATGGAGAACCCAAGCCTACGAAAATGCCAAGCTGTTTAAAGAAAAAGTTAAAAGATGGCATGACAAAAGGATACAAAAGCGTGAGTTTAATGTAGGTGATTATGTATTGCTATACAACTCTCATTTAAGATTTTTTGCAGGAAAACTTCTCTCTAAATGGGAAGGTCCTTACGTTATCGAGGAGGTCTATCGTTCCGGTGCCATAAAAATCAATAACTTCGAAGGCACAAATCCGAAGGTGGTGAACGGTCAAAGAACCAAACATTATATCTCAGGTAATCCTATAAATGTTGAAACCAATGCTATTGAAACCGTAACCCCAAAGGAAGGGACACTTTCTGGAACGTTTTAGACTCCGAAAAGGAATAGGTATGTGGTATGGTAAGTAAACCAACTCCAAAGTAGTTTTAAGGCAATATTTCTCTGTTTTGGAATATTTAGAAAAATAGAAAAATAAGTAGCAGTCCAGGAAGGACGTGAGGGCTCCACGAGGGTGGAGGGCGCCCCCCTACCTCGTGGGCACCTCGTGTGCTCTCCGGACTCCGTTTTCGTACACGACACGTATTTTACTCGGTAAAAATTCATTATATATTCTCCCGGAGGTTTTGACTCCCGTATCATGCAAAAATCTCCTGTCTTTGTTTTGAGCTATTTTCTGTCAAGGTTATCAATGCCAGGCATTATGTCGTCTCCCTCCTCCTCCAACCATGAGGGCAACGATGCTTGGCTAATGAAGATAGACCTGAAGAGAGAAGAACCCATGGAGATCAACAAGGCTGAAGGGATCAAGAAGACCACGGAGGACCAAGTTCCGGCGACAGAAGACATCCTTCAATTTGATCAAAATCTTCTTACCCCAACTGAGATCGAAGCTTTCAAGATGATCGAGTTAGCTCATATACAACTGCCAAGCTTGGGGAGTGCCCCGGTATCGTATCACCATCACTTTTATCTTTACCGTTTTTCCTAGTTCGATCCTTTTGGTAATATCTTGATATAGTAGAGTAAAAGTTTTTAGTATGATCTAGTTGTGAGTTTTTCTTTATAATCCTTCTATGTAATCGAGTCCGTGACCTATATAATAAAGATTAGTGTTGAGTCAAGGGCTTGATTATTTTTCGATGATCCTAAGGGAATAAAAGAAAAGAGAAAGAAATAAAAAGAAACATAGAGATCATGTGAGTCTTATGGAGAGTAATGAGCTCACATAGAAAAAGTATGATGAATAAAAGTTGAGAGTTTACAAACATAGTTTTGGTCATCGTTGCAATTAATAGGAAGTAATAAATAAAGAGAGGTCTTCACATATAGATATACTATCTTGGACATCTTTTATGATTGTGAGCACTCATTAAAATATGACATGCTAAAGAGTTGACGTTGGACAGGGAAGACAACTTAATGGGTTATGTTTTCTTACATCTGAGATAAATTATATTGTCATGGATCGTCTAACATGGTTGAGCTTGCCTTTCCCCCTCATGCTAGCCAAAATTCATCACACCAAGTAGAGACACTACTTGTGCTTCCAAATACCCTTAAACCAGTTTTGCCATGAGAGTCCACTATACCTACCTATGGGTTGAGTAAGATCCTCTAAGTAAGTTGTCATCGGTGCAAGCAATAAAAATTGCTCTCTAAATATGTATGACTTATTAGTGCGGGAGAAAATAAGCTTTATACGATCGTGTGATATGGAAGAAATAAAAGCGACAGGTTGCATAATAAAGGTCCATATCACAAGTGGCAATATAAAGTGGCGTTCTCTTGCACTAAGATTTTGTGCATCGAACCATAAAAGCGCATGACAACCTCTGCTTCCCTCTGCGAAGGGCTTATATTTTACTTTTATCCCCTACCTTGCATAAGAGTCATGGTGATCTTCACCCTTCCTTTTGACATTTTATCCTTTGGCAAAACTATAAGCCCCTATCTTTCTCTGTGTCTGAATTAAACTCCATACCCATAAGTATTGCGTGAGTGTCAGCAATTGTGAAAGACTATATGATAGTTGAGTATGTGGACTTGTTGAAAAGCTCTTATACATTGACTCTTTCCTATGTTATGATAAATTGCAATTGCTCCAATGACTGAGATTATAGTTTGTTAGTTTTCAATAAAGTTTACGATTCATACTTGAAATTGTGATTGAATTATTACTCTAGCATAAGAAATCATATGACAAGAATTATGTAAGTTGTTGTTCTAAGAATGATCATGATGCCCTCACGTCCGTATTTTATTTTTTATTGACACCTCTATCTCTAAACATGTGGACATATTTTTCGATTTTGGCTTTTCGCTTGAGGACAAGCGAGGTTTAAGCTTGGGGGATTTGATACGTCCATTTTGCATCATGCTTTTATATCGATATTAATTGCATTATGGGCTGTTATTACACATTATGTCACAATACTTATGCCTATTCTCCCTTATTTTACAAGGTTTACATGAAGAGGGAGAATGCCGGCAGCTGGGATTCTGGGCTGAAAAAGGAGCAAATATTGGAGACCTATTCTGCATAGCTCCAAAAGTCCTGAAACTTCACGGAAGACGTTTTCAGAATATATAAAAATACTCAGTGGAAGAGATTCCCCAGGGGGGCACACCCTGCCCACGAGGGTGGGGGCGCGCCCTCTACCCCGTGGGCCCCCTAGTGGCCCCCAAGTGGCCATCTTCTGCTATATGAAGTCTTTCGATGGAAAAAAATAAGAAGCCATCTTCTCGGACAAAACTCCGCTGCCACGAGGCGGAACCTTGGCAGAACCAATCTAGGGCTCTGGCGGAGCTGTTCTGCCAGGGAAACTTTGCTCCGGGAGGGGGAAATCATCACCATTGTCATCACCAATGCTCCTCTCATCGGGAGAGGGAAATCTCCATCAACATCTTCATCATCACCATCTCCTCTCAAAACCCTAGTTCATCCCTTGTATCCAATTCTTGTCTCTATGTCCGGGATTGGTACCTGTGGGTTGCTAGTAGTGTTAATTACTCCTTGTAGTTGATGCTAGTTGGTTTATTTGGTGGAAGATCATATGTTCAGATCCTATATGCATATTAATACCCCTCTGATTATGAACATGTTTATGTTTTGTGAGTAGTTACGTTTGTTTCCGAGGACATGGGAGAAGTCTTGCTATTAGTAGTCATGTGAATTTGGTCTTCGTTCGGTATTTCGATGAGATGTATGTTGTCTCTCCTCTAGTGGTGTTATGTGAACGTCGACTACATGACACTCACCATTATTTGGGCCTAGAGGAAGGCATTGGGAAGTAATAAGTAGATGATGGGTTGCTAGAGTGACAGAAGCTTAAACCCTAGTTTATGCGTTGCTTCGTAAGGGGCTGATTTGGATCCATATGTTTCATGCTATGGTTAGGTTTACCTTAATACTTTTGTTGTAGTTGCGGATGCTTGCAATAGAGGTTAATCATAAGTGGGATTCTTGTCCAAGTAAGGGCAGTACCCAAGCACCTGTCCACCCACATACCAAATTATCAAAGTACCGAACGCGAATCAAATGAGCGTAATGAAAACTAGCTTGATGATATTCCCATGTGTCCTCGGGAGCGCTTTTCTCTATATAAGAGTTTGTCCAGGATTGTCCTTTGCTACAAAAAGGGTTGGGCCACCTTGCTACACTTTATTTACTTTTGTTAATTGTTGCTCGTTACAAATTATCCTATCACAAAACTATCTATTACCACTTATTTCAGTACTTGCAGAGAATACCTTACTGGAAACCGCTTATCATTTCCTTCTGCTCCTCGTTGGGTTCAACACTCTTACTTATCGAAAGGACTACGATAGATCCCCTATACTTGTGGGCCATCAGTGGCGCGGTAACCTCTACCGCCCCCCAGCCGGCACCCGCGCCGCGGCCTTCCCAGGCCGCGCATGATGAGCAAAACCGCGACGTCGGAGCTCCTGGGCACCGTCGCGGGAAGAGCCCTGTGCGCCACTCTCAGGACGCACCAAGCCGGCCTATGCACCCAGATGCCGGCGAAAGCGACATGCGACCGCGAGACCATGACAGAGCTTCTTCTAACCTGGTTAGAAGTCAGAGCGCGTCGCGGTACACACGGCTTTCGCCACCGCCCATGCTAGCAGAAGCGCTAGCGCGCGTGCAACTGCTCCTTGACTTCCCCCTGTTGCGGAGAAGCTCGACGAGTGGAGAACCACCATTTGAAGCCTCATCAACTTCACCAATAAAGATGGGCCGCTCCCAGTAGGACCCTCATGCCGGCGTTCTATCGAGCCAGTGCATGCCAGCGGTGACGGGACTGGATATGCTGGGACTACGGTGCACTCTCCTCCCCCACAGCCGCGACAACAGCCACCAGCTCATCGGGCCAACGCCTATGACAATGTTTCCACAGCGTCGTCCGGCCCGCGAACCCGCTATGACCAACGTCGAGTTCTTCGAGAGCGAGCTCAGGAAAATGCTCAGACTACCATAGAGCGATGGCGGGAGGCGCGCCATCAATCGTATCGGCCTGCAGGGCCTGCTATGGACCACCCAGCGCCGCAGGCCTCTGGCGACCTGCCTTACGAGGTGGGTTGTCCGGACTTTACTCGAGAGCTGCGGAAGTTCCAGTGGCCCTCCCACCGCACGTTCAAGCTTGATGTTGGGGAAAAGTACAATGGCAAGACTCACCCGTCGGAGTTCCTCAACATCTACACCATCGCGATGCAAGCCGCTGGGACTCGCAACGACAAGGTGCTCGCCAACTACTTTTTGTTGGCGCTTAAGCCCAGCGTCATGTCGTGGTTGATGCACCTACTAGTGGATTCCATCTCTTCCTGGTCGGATCTGTGCCACGAGTTTTTTGGCACCTTTACCTGAGGCCATGAAGCTCCTGGCCAGGCAAGTAAATTGCTTGTCATCCCCTAGAAGGATGGTGAGTCCCTGCGTAAGTACATACAAAGATTCAGCCGTGTGCAGTACACCATCCCAGATATTCATCCCGCCGCTGTCATCAGTGAGTTCCATCAGAACATACGCAACAGCAAGATGCGTGAAGAGGTGGCAATGAGCAATGTCAAGGATGTAGTCGTACTTTATGTTCTGGCAGATAGATGTGCTCGGGCTGAAGAAGGAAGGAAGTACCCCAGCGAGGACGACAGTGTGGAAACCGACTCCACGGACGAAGACGTCATCGCCCCGACGAAGAAGGGCCGATGCCGCAACAGGAAGCGTAAGGGCAAGACTGTGCTTGCCGTTGAGGGATCCGGTGACCCCGGTGCCGCCAAGAAGGCCAAGGCTGACGACCTCGGCAAGGAGGTTGCCGGGTGCGCCGCCTGCTAGGACTTGGCGGCCGCCGACAAGCTAGGTGGCTCCGATAAGCAGTACTGCAAGATCCACCGCGCCAAGGGCCATGACCTCCAGAACTGCCGACAGGTTGAGCTGCTTGCAGAAAAACAGAAGACTGAATATGAAAGGCGGGACAAGGAAAAGGGTCAGGATGGTGCTGAGGGGTCTGGCAAGAAGCGTGGCGGCCAAGGAGGTCACCGCGGCAAAGATAATCAACAAGAGAGGCCCGCTCGGGGCCGCGATAAGAAGGAGAAAGACGATGATCACGACAAGGACGACAAGTGAGGCGAGCACGAGTTACGGAAAGCTACAGAGGCCATGTGCGTCGACGGTGGCGCCTTATTGCACACCTCTCACCGCCAACTAAAATAGTGGGCACGAGAGGTCACTGCGGTGGAGCCATCATTCGATGCCCAGAAAGCCACTGAAGTGGTCCCGTACACCCATCATTTTTGACACCGAGGATCACCCTGATTGCACAACTGCGGTCGGGAGTTTGCCTTTGTTGGTTTCACCAACAATACGCAACCTCAAGGTGACAAAAGAACTGGTTGATGGTGGGGCCGGTTTGAACTTGATCTTGCCCACTGTGATCAAGAGGCTGCAGATTCCTGATGGAGATCTCGAGGAGACGAGCACGTTTCAAGGGGTCAACCCAGGAAGGAGCTAGCCGAAAGGCAAAATCACGCTGCCTGTTATGTTTGGGGGCGAGCTGAACTATAGGACAGAGAAGATCATTTTTGATGTCGCTGAGATCCCCTTGCCATAAAATGGGATTCTTGGCCGCCCAGCGCTAGCCAAGTTCATGGCGGCGTCACACTACGCCTACAACACATTGAAGATGCCGGGGCCGTTAACCATCATCACCGTCCCCTCTGGCAAGAAAGACACGCTCATCTGCGCCGACCAACTCTACCGAGAGGCAGTTGCAGCAACTGCCGCCAAGGCACTTGCTCCTGCCGCTCAAGCCCCGGGAAGGAAGAAGGCTGGCAATACCTCTGCCGGCAAGACCCCTTCCGGCGAGACCTCTTCCGGCAAGACCTCTTGCTCCCACTCCGGCAAGCGGAGTGCTGTGATCCTGTTGAGGACGTGCCAAAGAGCTCCACCGGAAAGAGCAAGAAGTCCAAGGGTGCACCACAAGAAACCAAGAAGGTGTCCGTCAAGGAGGACGGCACGGGCGGGGCTTTCACTATAAGCTCCACCCTCGACAGCAAATAGGAAAGCATGCTCGTCGCCTTCCTATAGGCGAATGTCGATGTGTTTGCATGGCAAGCATCCGACATCCCCGGCGTTCCCAGGGAGGTGATTGAGCACCATCTTGTTGTCTGTCCTCATGCGCGGCCCGTCAAGCAGAAGGTCAGGAAGCAAGCTTTGGAGCGACAGGAGTTCATCATCGAGGAGATCAGGAAGTTGGAGGCGGCAGGCCTGGTTAGAGGAGTGCTCCACCCTATGTGGTTAGCCAATCCGGTGGTGGTGCGTAAGGCAAATGGGAAATGGAGGCTGTGTATTGACTACACATATGTCAATAAAGCCTATCCAAAGGATCCTTTCCCTCTACCACGCATCGACCAGATTGTGAACTCTACTGCTGGGTGTGACCTGCTATCATTCCTCGACGCCTATTCAGGATACCACCAGATCTTCATGATGAAGGAAGACGAAGCAAAAACCATGTTCATCACCCCATGTGGTATGTACTGTTTTGTACGAATGCCTTTCGGGTTGAAGATCGCTGGTTCAACGTTTGCTCGAGCAGTCCAGATTGGTTTAGATCCCTAACTACATAGAAATATGGAAGCTCATATGGATGACATAGTGGTCAAAGCCAAGGACAGGGTCACGCTCGTGCAAGATTTAGAAGAAACAATTGCAAATCTCTGGAAGATCAACCTCAAGCTCATCCCAGAGAAGTGTGTGTTTGGTGTCCCCTTCGGCAAACTTCTTGGGTTATTTGTGTCTTAATGCGGAATCGAAGCAAATCCCAACAAGATCAAGGCAATCGAGCAGATTGAGGCGCCGAAACGGGTCAAAGACGTCCGTAGGCTCGCCGGCTGCGTTGCTGCCCTGAGTAGGTTCATCTCCAAATCTGCCCTATGGTAGCTTGTGTAATCTCCCTAGACTCCCCCATAGTAATACTAGCAAGAAAGTCTTTATATTCAGATTTGCGAGGTTCACTAACATTGCCCCATGTCACGATCGGTTTTCCAATAAAAATATTTATTGATAAACCAGTCTTTTGAGTCCAGTATGAGAGAAATCCTCCTCACTGGTAGACAATTTCTTGATACAATAAGCCAGTAGCATAAAATATATTACAGGGTTGAACTACGGTCGCTCAACCAAATTATTACAAGCACGCCAATAATCATACATAATGGCGGACAGGACACAGTGGTGTGGAGACATACTACTGACTCATGGATAGGTTGGTGGTGGAAAAACACAGCGGGAAGGGAAATACAAGACTCTAAGAATATCATTTCATCGAACGTCGAGGTGAGGCTCGATAAATTTATTTGGTAGCGGAAGCGGATATAAAACAGTGACCAAATCCAGGGTCCACGAGACTGACTGGGACTCCTCTAAGTGTCGGACTCGCTATCGAACTCTTCATCCATGAGATCGCCTTCGTCAGCATCTGGCCAAATCAACAAGCCAGTGAGTACTTTGAAAGTACTCGCAAGACAGTTCGGACGTAAGATATAACAAATGCGTGCATGGATGCAACATGATTAATTCCTTAATGCACAATAAATAAAATTGGCATAACGGGTAAGTAAAAAGGGAAACGGCGGTAGTCCGCCTGAAATCCCACAGAACATAAATAAGGACCGATCGGGTGTCTGAAGCGACCCCTCGAAAGGTGAACAAATAAGAATAAGGAAATGATGCCACAGTCGGGCATCTTAGCGACACCACATAAAGGGCTTTAAAAGAAATACCACAGTCGGGCGTCTGAGCGACACCACATAAAGGGCTTTAAAAGAAATACCACAGTCGGGCGTCTGAGCGACGCCACATAAAGGGCTTTAAAAGAAATGCCACGGTCGGACGTCTGAGCGACATCGCAGAAAGGGCTTTAAAAGAAATGCCACAGTCGGACGTCTGAGCGACATCGCAGAAAGGGCTTTAAAAGAAATGCCACAGTCGGATGTCTGAGCGACATCGCAGAAAGGGCTTTAAAAGAAATGCCACAGTCGGACGTCTGAGCGACATCGCAGAAAGGGCTTTAAATTCACCAGTAAATAATACTCATAATAAACATTCAATCCATGAGAATAAACGGGTTAGTCCATCCACAGGGATAATCATTCAACCGGACTTAGCACTCATGTGATTCACCGGAGTCTCTGTCATCAAAGCTGACAATTGATTAGGATAAGATGGAACTGAAACTTGACATGGAATAGATGATTTGGAGGAATATATGACTCTGCAGAGTTTGTACAAAATTTTTCCCACAGCCAACGGATTTCCGTAGTCACGAAGGACTAGTTCCGTTTACGGTATTTCGGAAGAAAACACAGCTAACCGGTACACACCCATCCTACCTCTCGATGCTAGGAATCACCCTAGTCATCGTCCAAGAAAAACTTTTGAGATGGGGAGATCACAATCTCGAATAGCATGGGATCAAATTTATATACGCGCGCTCTAAGGGGTGCCCCCCTCTCGGTCCCAACCGGAAACACCCATGCCCCCTGACCGGATGACTGGCTTTAATCCAGGGCCATGGAACCATCATCACGGCCTCTCCTCTTTGGTGTGTACCATGAAAGCGGTTTGCAACTTACTAAACCATATTCCTTGCGGAAAACATGTGGTAGTACAAGGAAGGAAATGATAGGTACTGGACCGATATGGTTTGACACTGAAGTCACATAGTCTGGCGTAAGACTGGCATGCTACAACACTGCCATCGTACCCATCCTCATGCCAACACATGGCCATTCATATTCACATTCATCCACGTATGGATCATCGAACTCACTTACCTCATTATCACATAAGATAACGTTCATCGGTATGCTCACCAACATGCCATGAAACTAACTAAATGCAAAACATGCCAAGACACTCATCATATCAAAAGTTCAAACATGCTTGCCTGGTTCAGAGTAGTCGGAGCCTAGCTCGGTGAAGTTCGCGGCTCCGTCACCTCCTTCGGTATCTACGGTTTAAAGAAAATATATGCGCTAACGTAAATACCAAGGAGTGCACAGAAGGTAAACCAAATATTTTTCAAATAAATCTGATAAAAAACCAGACAAAATTTTAAAGAGAATAGAAAAAGAATCAATCAAAAATACTTTTCTGATTAAAAGTTATAAGGGTTTTTGTCCAGGGACTTATCTGTAATGAAACAGAAGATTTCCAGGGGCTAGTTTATAAAAACAGAAAACGCTTCGGTAGCGACTACGCCAGCCCAAAGAGAAAACGCATTCTGCCCGAAGGCGCTTCCAGAAAACGATTCGAAAGAGAGAGCAGAGAGGCTGACGGTGGGGTCCCACCCGTCAGGTTCAAATGTTCAAATGGGGCGGCAGAGTTCGCCGGCGCCCGAGAGCCGCGGTGGTCGCCGGCGGCGATCCACGGCGAGGCAGAGAGATCGGAGAGTACCTCCGTGCTCAGGGCACCCTTCCGCGTCAGTTGATGGTGGTGGAGTCGGTCGGCGACCACCACGTCGACGGCGAGTTTTGCTCCGGTGGACAGCGGCTCGGGTGGTCGAGGGGCTCGTCGGAGAAGGCTGCAAAGGTTAAATTGAAGAGGGGGTTATGCTCCTGGCAGCTAGAGAGGGTAACAAACGGGGTTTGAGCGCCGGAGATGGCCTCACCAGAACGAATCGGGCTGGAGGCCGAGGCGGGGCGAGGCGGCCGGAGCTGGGGGAGGAGACCTCCTCGAGGTCCCCCTAGTGGCCTGGCGGGGTGTTGGTGAGTAGTGGAGGTGCTGCGTGCACGAGAGTGAGCTCGGGACCCCTTTATATAGGCGGTCCGAGGCGGTTGCCGTGAACGAGGATCACCGGCGAGTGATTACGGTGGCGCAGTGCTCGGTCGGGGTGGTTAGGGGGTCGAGCGTCATTACGGAGGTTCAATGGGTCCGTTTTGGTGTTAAACTGGCCGGGGTTTGGGTGTTAAGGGCGAGCTCGACGGAACGGGGATGGCGCGGGCCCGTCGGCGGCGGAGAGCGCGTTCCGTGCTTGCCGGCCACGGTGGCTGTGCTACGGGCGTGCGCTGGCGTGCATGAGGCCACGCGGAGAGCCAGGGAGCGATGGGCGGCGCGGAACAGCGTTTTGCCGTGGTGTGCCTCCTGTCGGCCGCCACGGGAGGTCCCGACGCCGCAGAAGACACCGGCGAGGGCGGGCCAGCGCGCTACCGACGCCAGGAAGGCTCCACGCACGCGTGTGAAGCTTCGGACAAGAGGAAGAGGCGGCGAGGAACGTGCCAAGGGCACTGTGGCCGCGTGACTGAAACTGATGGACGGAAGATGACACTGAAACTGAATTTTCTGAACTTTGAACAGTAACAGTGCCCACAAGGTGTTCGACCGAATGAAATTGGCCTCTGGTGATTTTTCCTTGAGCTGATTTTTGGTGGAGTGGCTTCTCCTTGCTCAAGTAGGCTGCATGATTTTTGGTGGAATTTTTGGAGCAGTGTGGATATGAATTTCACCAAATTTGGCAAATCTGGTCCAAACTTGCAGAGACTGTATTTTGAAAAATTTGAAAAGAGGAGGAGTGGATCAAGATGGTTCTGGGTTGTGGGTTCAAAGGACAATCCTGGAGAATTGGTTTGAGGTCAAAACTCAAATGAAAAAGTGTACTTGCTTTGAAAATCCCTCAGGCTCCAAATAATTTTCAGAATTGATTTGAGGGGAAAAAATAATTAGAATAAAATCCAAAACCAGTTTGGATTAGTTGGGACAGAGAACTTAGGTTGATCACAAGGGGGAGGGGAGGTTCTGGAGGGGTTTTATCTCATGGGCAAAAATACAAAGCCAAGGGTGGCTTCAAAGATAAGAAAATCCCAATTTTCATAGAGCTTCACTTAAAAAATAAAACAAATTAAAACTCCCAAAAAAATAAATTTTTAGAGGGAACTAACAGAGAAGAAGCTTGCAAAAGATCAACCACCAAAGTTTGAAAGAAAAAAAAATCCTTGCCAAGGCAAAAGGAGGTTTTTAAGAGGAAGGTTTTTCTGAAAAATAAAAAAAATTTAAAAAGGTCTCTCCTCAAAACCACAAAGTTTTTGATAAAAACCAAATAAAAATTTTGGAGTGTCACACCCCAATGCGGGAGTTTACAAACAGTATTAAAATCTTCTAGGTCCATGGTATATGATTTATCATAAAGATCAAATAGGACAGTGTGAGAATTGCGCGAGGATGGAAATTTAAACCTTCTCACAAATGAATCAGTTAGATAGAGGTATTGTCGGCACTTATCTGACACGAAGCTCTCAAGATCAGCGTTACGCACATATGCGTCAAATTCATCCTTGATGCCTGCTTGGACCATGAAATCCTCTGACGGCCATTCACAAGGCCGCACTTGAGCTTCCCTTGGTAGTTCATTGTCCGGATCACGTATCGCCGGCCTTGGGCCTTGCTTCCTTGAGGAACCACCCTAGTACATTGTCCTAAACATATTTCTTCCTTTGAAAAATTTCTGAAATTGTAGTGACTCAAAATAAAAGTGAACCAAACTCAACAAGATTGATAGCAACTACTCCCACAAGTTCCTAGAGGCCATATCATGCATTAAAACTACTTTTGACCACATAAATTTAACATGCAAGCTCAAGAACAGGGTGACGTAAGCAAAAAAAATTGCAATAAGTAAAGCACTAGAACAAAAACTAATTGGACCATTGGAGGAGTCACATACCAAAGTGAATGGAGCTTTGAGCAAGGAGATCAAAAATGGCAGCAAGATGAGCTAGAACTCGGGTTTGAGCTGGTGGAGGATTTTTTCTGGAGGAAGACGAAGTGTGTGGGTGCAAGAATAAGTGGAGGGGGCCCACATGGGTTCCATGAGGCAAAGGGCGTGCCCCAGGGGGGTGGGTGTGCCCTGGACCCTCGTGGCCAGGTGGTGGGTCCCCCAGGTGTGTTGTTAGTGCCAATAATTCTTAAATATTCTAGAAAAAAACATATTAAATTTTCAGGACATTTGGAGAACTTTTATTTTCGGAGTATTTTTTATTACAAACAGACAGAAAATAATATTTTTGCTTTATCTAATCTAAATAACAGAAAGTAAAAAGAGGGTATAGAGAGTTGTGCTTTCTAACTTCATCCATTTCATGCTCATCAAAAGGAATCCACTAACAAGGTTGATCAAGTCTTGTTAACAAACTCTTTCTAAATCGCATGAAACCGGAGAATTTTCGAATAACACTAAGTTACCTCAAGGGGGATATGCACATCCCCAACAATAAGAATATCATATTTTTTTGACAGTAGGAAGAGGAAATTCAAAACCTCCAATAATAATCGTTGGAATTTTTCCAATACAATTGATATTGTGGACTTGAGGTTGTTTCCTCGGAAAGTGTACCGTATGCTCATTACCATTAACATGAAAAGTAATATTGCCTTTGTTGCAATCAATAACAGCCCCTGCAGTATTCAAAAAGGGTCTACCAAGAATAATAGACATACTATCATCCTCGGGAATATCAAGAATAACAAAGTCTGTTAAAATAGTAACATTTGCAAACACAACAGGCACATCCTCACAAATACCGACAGGTATAGCAGTTGATTTATTGGCCATTTGCAAAGATATTTCAGTAGGTGTCAACTTATTCAAATCAAGTCTATGATATAAAGAGAGAGGCAAAACACTAACACCGGCTCCAAGATCACATAAAGCAGTTTTAACATAGTTTCTTTTAATGGAGCATGGTATAGTTGGTACTCCGAGATCTCCTAGTTTCTTTGGTATTCCACCCTTAAAAGTATAATTAGCAAGCATGGTGGAAATTTCAGCTTCCGGTAGCTTTCTTTTATTTGTGACAATATCTTTCATATACTTAGCATAAGGATTCATTTTAAGCATATTAGTCAAACGCATACGCAAAAAGATAGGTCTAATCATTTCAGCAAAGCGCTCAAAATCCTCATCATCCTTTTTCTTGGATGATTTAGGAGGAAAAGACATGGGTTTCTGAACCCATGGTTCTCTTTCTTTACCGTGCTTCCTAGCAACAAAGTCTCTCTTATCATAACGTTGATTCTTTGATTGTGGGTTATCAAGATCAACAGCGGGTTCAATCTCTACATCATTGTCATTGCTAGGTTGAGCATCAACATGAACATCATCATTAACATTATCACTAGGTTCATGTGCATTACCAGATTGAGTTTCAGCATCAGAAATAGAAATATCATTGGGATTCTCACGTATGTCAACAACAATTTCACTAGAAGCATGCAATGTCCTATCATTTTTCTTTTTCTTCTTTTAAGAAGTACTAGGTGCATCAACATTAGTTCTCTGAGAATCTTGCTCAATTCTCGTAGGGTGGCCCTCAGGATACAAAGGTTCCTGAGTCATTTTAGCCCCTCTAGTCATAACTCTAATAGAATTATCATTTTTCTTGTTATTTAATTCATTGAGCAAATCATTTTGAGCTTTAAGTACTTGTTCTACTTGAGTGGTAACCATACAAGCATGTTTACTAATATGTTTAAGTTCACCTTTAACTCTAGACATATAATCACTCAAGTGTTCAATCATATAAGCATTACGTTTCAATTGTCTACCAACATAAGCATTGAAGTTTTCTTGTTTTACAATAAAATTATCAAACTCATCTAAGCATTGGCTAGCAGACTTATAACGAGGAATATCACCTTCATCAAATCTATAGAGAGAATTTACCTTTACTACCTATGTCGGGTTATCAAGACCTTTTATCTCTTCAATAGGTGGTAAATTCTTAACATCTTCAGCTTTAATACACTTTACTTTCATCGATTTCTTTGCCTCTTGCATATCTTTAGGACTGAGAAATAGAATACCCCTTTTCTTCGGAGTTGGCTTAGGAGTTGGTTCAGGCAGTGTCCAATCATTTTCATTACTCAACATATTATTCAATAGCAATTCGGCTTGATCAACAGTTCTTTCCCTGAAAACACAACCAGCAGAACTATCCAGGTGGTCTCTGGAAGCATCAGTTAGTCCATTATAAAAGATATAAAGTATTTCATTTTTCTTGAGAGGATGATTAGGCAAAGCATTAAGTAATCGGAGAAGCCTCCCCCTAGCTTGTGGGAGACTCTCTTCTTCAATTTGCACAAAATTATATATTTCCCTTAAAGCAGCTTGTTTCTTATGAGCGGGGAAATATTTAGCAGAGAAGTAATAAATCATATCCTGGGGACTACGCACACAACCAGGATCAAGAGAATTAAACCATGTTTTAGCATCACCCTTTAATGAGAACGGAAACAACTTAAGGATAAAGTAATATCGATTTTTATCATCATTAGTGAACAGGGTGGCTATATCATTTAATTTAGTAAGATGTGCCACAACAATTTCAGATTCATAGCCATAAAAAGTATCAGATTCAACCAAAGTAATTAACTCAGGATCGACAGAGAAATCATAGTCCTTATCGGAAATACAGATAGGTGAAGTAGCAAAAGCAGGGTCATATTTCATTCTAGCATTCAAAGATTTTTCTTTGAGCTTAGCTAACAGTTTCTTGAGATCATATCTATCATTGCAAGCTAAAAGGTCTCTAGCAGTTTCTTCATCCATAACATAACCCTCAGGTATAATAGGCAATTCATATCTAGGGGGAGAATATTCATCATCACTTTCATCAATATTATCAGTTTCAATAATTTCATTCTCTCTAACCCAAGCAAGTTGTTCAACAAGAAATTCACCTAGTGGCACAGTATTATCAAGCATAGAAGTAGTTTCAACATAAGCATCATGCATAGAAGAAGTGGCATGATCAATAACATGCGACATATCATAATGAATAACAGGTGTAGGTGTCGCAAGTTTACTCAAAACAGAAGGTGAATCAAGTGCAAAGCTAGATGGCAGTTCCTTACATCCCTTCGTAGTTGAGGGAAAGATCTTGGTTCTTTCATCTTTCAAGTTCCTCATAGTGATCAATAGATATAAATCCCAAGTGACTCAAAGAATAGAGCTATGCTCCCTGGCAACAGCGCCAAAAAATAGTCTTGATAACCCACAAGTATAGGGGATCGCAACAGTTTTGGAGGGTAGAGTATTCAACCCAAGTTTACTGATTCGACAGAAGGGGAGCCAAAGAATATTCTCAAGTATTAACAGTTGAGTTGTCAATTCAACCGCACCTGAAAGACTTAATATCTGCAGCAAAGTATTTAGTAGCAAAGTAATATGGAAGTAATGGTAATGGTGGCAAAAGTAATAGTATTGGTTTTGTAGTAATTGTAAAAGTGGCAACGGAAAAGTAATTAAGCAAAGATCAATATGTGAAAAGCTCGTAGGCATTGGATCAGTGATGGATAATTATGTCGGATGTGATTCCTCATGCAACAGTTATAACATAGGGTGACACAGAACTAGCTCCAGTTCATTAATATAATGTAGGCATGTATTCCAAATATAGTCATTGGTGCTTATGGAAAAGAACTTGCATGACATCTTTTGTCCTACCCTCCCATGGCAGCGGGGTCCTATTAGAAACTAAGGGATATTAAGGCCTCCTTTTAATAGAGTACCGGACCAAAGTATTAACACTTAGTGAATACATGAACTCCTCAAACTATAGTCATCACCGGGAGTGGTCCCGATTATTGTCACTTCGGGGTTACTGGATCATAACACATAGTAGGTGACTATTGACTTGCAAAATAGGATCAGAACTCACATCTATTCATGAAAACATAATAGGTTCAGATCTAAAATCATGGCACTCAGGCCCTAGTGACAAGCATTAAGCATAGCAAAGTAATACCAACATCAATCTCATAACATAATGGATACTAGGGATCAAACCCTAACAAAACTAACTTGATTACATGATAAATCTCATCCAACCATCACCGTCCGGCAAGCCTACGATGGAATTACTCATGCACGGTGGTGAGCATCATGAAATTGGTAATGGAGGAAGGTTGATGATGACGATGGCGACGGATTCCCCTCTCCGGAGCCCCGAACTAACTCCAGATCAGCCCTCCTGAGAGAGATTAGGGCTTGGCGGCGGCTCCATATCATAAAACGCGTTGAATCCTTCTCTCTGATTTTTTTCTCCCCGAACGTGAATATATAGAGTTGGAGTTGAGGTCGGTGGTAACTCAGGGGGCCACGAGATAGGGGGTGCGCCCCCCACACTCGTGGATAGGGTGTGGGCCCCCTGACGTTGATTCTTTCATCAGTATTTTTTATATATTCCAAAAATATTCTTCGTGAAGTTTCAGGTCATTCTGAGAACTTTTATTTCTACACAAAAATAACACCATGGCAATTCTGCTGAAAACACCGTTAGGACGGGTTAGTTCCATTCAAATCATGCAAGTTAGAGTCCAAAACAAGGTCAAAAGTGTTTGGAAAAGTAGATACGATGGAGATGTATCACAGCCACACGCCTGCGGCCACGCTTGGCGGAGCGGAGGAAGCAAAGACACAAGACTACTAGAGCAGCACCATGCCGAAGGCACAAGAAGCAGAGGGGCGAGGTGAAACTCCCCACCAAGGCCCTTGCCGGGGTGAACTTCACGGCCCCGGCAAGTGTCTTGCCGGGGCAACTTGCCCCACACCAACAAGGCCGCCACCCTCGAGTCTAAGAGTCCCAACGCCATCAACCACATCGGAACCAAGGCTTGGGAGGCGCCTCCATGGTGGCATGCAGACCTTTGTGAAGACAAAAGGCCTACGAGGCCTAGATAGGATCCAAGAAACAAGACAACAGCAAGGCTCCTTGCCGAGGATGCCCACGAGGCCCTGGCAAGGCTCCTGCCAAAGATACCCACGAGGCCTCGGTAAGACTCTTGCCGAGGGCGCTGACAAGGCCCTGGCAAGACCCTTGCCGGGAAGAACAGCAAGACAGCAGCAAGGCCTTGCGGCCCCGTTGCCACCCCAGCTCAGCGGCCGACCCACCAACTAAGTAGGTACCCGCATGGCAGTATGTGGCTCCTAAGCCAACTAGTCAAGCACCTAGGTGGTGGCATGCAGATCTTCGTGAAGACCCTGCCAGCACACCAGCTCAGCAGCCTGCCAGCCTACATGGCACTGCATGCCTTGTTGGCCTGGATGCGTGTCGGAGCAAGGCGAAGCAGCGACGGACGGGACGGGCTCCGCTGCCATCCCCGATAAAGCGAGAGGACACCTAAGTAGCGCATTTAATGTGTTTTGTCCCGTGATGTCAGGTGATAAACTTGACTAATGTACAACTTTCCACCTCCTATGTGCCACTATGGCAGACCCTTTTACTATAAAAGGAGGCCCGCGGCATACTGTGAGAGGATTCGGACATCTTGGACCCTGCACGCTTTGTAGCTAGTCCAAGAACACCAGATAAACACAAACCAGTAGGAGTAGGGTATTACGCATCACTTGCGGCCCGAACCTGGATAAACTCCCCCGTGTTGATCTCCTAAACCCGCTCTTTCCACAGCCCCGCGCCCGCCCGTTGGAGGGATTCCCTATGATCCCATAGGTGTCGTTCACCCCGACATAAATTGGAAGGAATTTTTAAACATATTGGTCGAACGGCTATCACACAATTAAGCATGGAGTGCCATGGCAATTAAATTCCAAAAAATTAAAAAAAATTCAGAAACACTTGAAACCTTAGTTGATGTAATGTCATGCCACCAACATGATGTGGTAGAAAATTTGGCATGTGACACGAAAGTTTGGACACACACCCCTCACAAACCGGAGAAACTCACTAGAAGGCTCGTGGTTCCGAGAGGGAACAATGTATGTTTGATGACGAATGGGAGATAGCTTCCTCTTACAGCCTTCGAATTTTTTTCTATGTGTAACATGCACTAATACAACTGTCATGTGAAAATTTGGAAAAATTTAGGGGTCATTTGAGCTTTTGAAGACATTTAAGTGATTTTAAAGCCATTTAATGACCGTAATTCAAATTTGAACTACATCTACATGCAACGACTAACCATAACGGTTTGAAAAGACATATTTGTGTACATGTGTGCGAGTTAATTCCATGTGCAGTAAATTAGAAGGAATTTTCAAACATATTGGTGTCACGACATGGACACATGCATATGTATGCATGGAGTGCCATGGCATTTTAATTTAAAAAAATCAAAAAATGATCAGAAAAACATGAAACCTTGCTTGATGTAATGTCATGCCACCAAGATGATGTGGTAAAAAAATTGGCATGTTTGACGAAAGTTTGGACACACACCCCTCACAAACCGGAGCAACTCACTAGAAGGCTCGTGGTTCTGAGAGTGAACAATGCATGTTTGATGACGAATAGAAGATAGCTTCCTCTAACGGCCTTCAACTGTAATGTGAAAATTTGGAAAATTCTAGGGATCATTTGACCTTTTAAAGACATTTAAGTGATTTTCTAGCCATTTAATGACCGTAATTCAAATTTGAACTACATCTACATGCAACGCCTAACCATAACGGTTTGAAAAATCATATTTGTGTACTTGTGTGCGAGGTAATTCCATGTGAAGTAAATTAGAAGAAATTTTCAAACATATTGGTCTCACGGCATGAACACATGCATGGAGTGCCATGGCATTTTAGTTCCAAAAAAATGATCAGAAAAACATGAATCCTTGCTTGATGTAATGTCATGCAACCAAAATGATGTGGTAAAAAAATTGGCTTGTTTGACGAAAGTTTGGACACACCCCCCTCACAAAACGGAGAAACTCACTAGAAGGCTCGTGGTTCCGAGAGGGAACAGTGCATGTGTGATGACGAACGGGAGATAGCTTCCTCTTATGGCCTTCAAATTTTTTTCTATATTTAACGTGCACTAAAACAATTGTCATGTGAGAATTTGGAAAATTTCATGGGTCATTTGATCTTTAAAAGACATTTAAGTGATTTCCCAGCCATTTAGTGACCGTAATTCAAATTTGAACTACATCTACATGCAACGGCTAACCATAACGGTCTGAAAAATCATATTTGTGTACTTGTGTGCGAGTTAATTCCATGTGCAGTAAAGAATTTTCAAACATATTGTTCTCACGGCATGGACACATGCAAGGAGTCCCATGGCATTTTAATTCCAAAAAATTGAAAATGATCAGAAGAACATGAAACATTGCTTGATGTAATGTCATGCCACCAAGATGATGTGGTCAAAAATTGGCCTATTTGATGAAACTTTGGACAACCCCCCCCCCCTCACAAATCGAAGCAACTCACTAGAAGGCTCGTGGTTCTGAGAGGGAACAATGCATGTTTGATGACGAACGTGGGATAGCTTCCTCTTATGGCCTTCAGAATTGTTTCTACGTTTAACGTGCACTAATACAATGTCAGGACCCCGACTCGATGTCACATCGATCTAGCCGGTAACACCTCATATCACTTTGCGGCCTCACGCACGGTATCCCCACGGGTGTCGCCTTACCTTTGCCCGGGACCGTTTGCGCCTTTTGGCTCACGTATATGATAGTGTCGCTAGCATCCATATGATAAGGAGCCCGGGCTGACATGACTAGTCGTAAACCCAAAGTGGCACAGACTTACAGGGACAGGCATCCATGACCCAGCTTCGAACGTGTCGGTCATCAGCAAGTGGGTCCGGGCTGTAGCACTGGGCTAGCAGGACTCCGGTAAACCGGGCTGTAGCGGGCTAACAGGACTCCGGTACTCAAAGCGTGACATTTCCCCGAAGGGACAGACACAGGAACGAAGAAGGACACATGTCGGCCAGCCTAAGTGTTCCAGAGCAGTAGCAAGCTACCATGGCTCAGCGGTAACACTAGGAGACATTTCCCGGTAAGAGAGGCTACTAAAGGTAAACAACTAGATAGTCAGATCCCACACATACCAAGCATTTCAATCATACACACAATATGCTCGATATGTGCAAATACAACGAAGCATCACAACATGACTCTACGACACAAGTACTTTATTTAAGGCTCAGGGAGCCATACACAACATACACGAAGGTACGGGTCTCACGACCCAACATACAAGTCATACAATCATACAAACCAGCAGCGGAAGTAACTTGTCTGAGTACAGACAACTAGTAAAATAAAAGAGGCTTGGGAAGCCTAGCTATACTACAAGGTCCTTCACAAGCTCAGGGTCACCACCTGGGTCTTTAGCCTACTCGTTGATGTCAACGTCTACATAGAACCCATCAGAAGGGGTTGCAGCGTCTTCTGTAAAAATGTAGATTATAGCAACATGAGTACAAAGGTACTCAACAAGACTTACATCAGATCCTACATACATGCTTAGTATCAAGAAGGGTTGGTGGAGTTATTGCAGCAAGCCAGCTTTGACTCTTGGCTAGACTATCCTACGATACTCCAACTTGAAATGGTTTTGCGCACACGAGTCCACTACTCACCACTTCAATACACTACCGAGGATCCACCTCCGTCTTCCTACGGAAGAGCCATCCTCGGCACTCACACTTATCTTGAGGCTTTTAATAGTTTCCATTTACTTGTCTATGAACTGTATAGGCAACCAAGTAGTCCTTTACCGCGGACGCGGCTATTCGAATAGATTATGATAACCCTGCAGGGGTGTACTTCTTCATACATGTTTCCACCACTTAGCGTCTGCACACGACATGTGCTCGGCAGACTTCAAGCGAAAGCCGACGTGGGTGTAGACCACGACCTACCTAAACACTTAAGCCTCTAGTCCAGGTTTATCGCCTATTCAGGTTCCATCCGCAGGGAGTCCGGCCGAGGTTTCCCATACGGCCCCGAACGATGTGAACAGGGTTCCCGTGATACCTAACGGGTATTCGGTACACCGTGCCACGTACCTACCGCATCACAGCCCACCCCTACGGTCAGCGCTGTCCACGGCCTCCAGTAGGCTACAAACACCAGAAACTACTTGCAACTCCTGGACAGAGAGCTAGGGTGAATAAGAAGTCGAGCGGGGTCATATTTCAGGGCCCAATGCATGGTAGTAGCTGTATCTTAAATCACACATACAGATCTCAGTGCTTAAGGTCGGCTTCAATGAAACAACCCACCATGTACTCCTACATGGCCTCTCATCGATACCTTTACCAAATCGTGTTCACCACACCACTCTCATTTCCGACATAATCATTTCACTCTAGCCATCACCCAGATGAACCAGACCTGACACGACTCTAAGCATAGCAGGCATAGCAAGGTAGGAACAACACATACATATGGCCCAATCAACTCCTACACATGCTAGTGGGTTTCATCTAGTTACTGTGGCAATGACAGGTCATGCAGAGGAAATGGGTTCAACTACCGTAGCACACAGCAGTTTGAAACGCGTTGTCTTAATGCAGTAAAAGAGAGCAGGAGCGAGAACATGGGATTGTATCGATATGATCAAATGGTTGGTTGCTTGCCTGATGGTTCGATGCACTGATACGGTTCTTCGTTAGGGTAATCACGGTACTCCTCGGAGGCAGAACCTGTCGCAAGGACACCGATACACAACCATCACCAAACAATGTGCAACAATATGATGCATGCATGAAACATGGCA
The DNA here is from genome assembly GCF_002162155.2 of Triticum dicoccoides. Taxonomy (NCBI): domain Eukaryota; kingdom Viridiplantae; phylum Streptophyta; class Magnoliopsida; order Poales; family Poaceae; genus Triticum; species Triticum dicoccoides. The sequence goes on along the minus strand of NC_041392.1, from coordinate 303,252,498 downwards.
ATATGAGTGTGCTGGGCTAATGCAACTAAAACCAGAAGGGTTTGAACAAATTTGAATCAAGGATTCAAATTTCAAATTCAAATATGGCCTTTTAAAGTGCTTTTCCTTGTTCTGCTTAAAACATCAATTTAACTTGTTTGATCATGCATGAAAATAGTACAGATGGATAGATTGGATTTTTCTGATCATTTTTCATATATAATTTGTCCAAATTGGAGTTACAGAATAAAAGTTATGAATTTTTAAAGTTTAAATAATATTCTGGAATTTCCTGATTTAAATTAAATCCAGAAATATAAATATTGCGCCAGCATGACGTCAGCATGACGTCAGTGGTCAACTGTGGCTGGCTGGAGTCAAACCTGACGTGTGGGGTCCACACGTCAGTGACTGGGGGGTTAAACAGGGTTAGTTTAATCCTAATTAGGGGTTAGTGGCGCTGGGGCCCACTGGTCAGTGTCAGGGGGTTAACTAACAGTGGTTAGCGCTAATCCTAATTAGCTACAGGGCTGGGCCCACCTGTCAGGGACTCAGGGGGTCCTGCCGTGGTCAAAGTGGGTCAAACCCACCGGCGACATGACGCCGGCGAGGCCCGAGACGGCAGCGCGATGCGGAATCGCGCTACAGGGCACGGGCGAGGCCGTGCTTGGGCTCGTTGGAGAGCTCTTGCTCCCGCGCGTCGAACGGTGGTGGTGGCCGAGCCTGAGGTGGCCGGAGTCGACGGCGGCGAGCTCGGCTGCGGCCGCCGGGGTTCGGTCGTGCACGGAAACGGGGTTGGAGCTCGAAGGCGAGCGAAGCGAGGCGCTAGGGATGCTCTATGGAGCCTTACGAACTCGTTGGACTCGCCGGGGTGACCAAATGGTCACCGGAGCTGCGTCGACGGCGAGCTCGGCGACGGCGGAGGTTCGGCCGTGGTGGGGAGGAGGCTACGGTGAGGTAACGAGGGGGAGAAGAGGGGGAAACTGTGGCGTAGCTCACCGCGGTTGCAGTGGGCGTCGAAGCGGGCTCGGGTACGCGCTGGAGACGGCGAATCGACGGCGACGGTGGTCGGAGCCCGAGGAGGGGAACGGCGACGTGGCGGCGATGCAGGGCTTCCGGAGACCCGTGGAGCGGTGGGGAGGAAGAGGAGGTCGAGGCGGAGCCGCTGAGCTAGTCGGGGGAGCGAGGGGTGGCCGGAGACGGCTGCTATGGCGAACGGCGGCAACGGTGGTGTTCGGCCGTGTGAGAGAGAGAGCGAGGGAGAGGAGGGGAGAGCCGAGGGAGAGTGAGAGAGAGCAGGGGGGAGGCGTGGCGTCGTCCGGGGCATCGAGCGAGGAGGGGAGGGCAGGCAGGTAGGGAGAGAGGTGGCGTGGCGCGGTGGCGCGCGCGCGCGCCGGCCACACTCCCCTCCCTCTGTCGAGGACGAAGACGACAGAGGAGGGAGGCGGGCTGGGCCGCCTGCTGGCTGGGCCGCACAGGGAGAAGCCCAGGTAAGTTTCTCCCTTTATTTATTTTTCTGTTTTCTAATTTCTGACATTTGTTTTGATTTAAATACTATATTAAATCATTTATTTAACTTATGCCAATTTTTGCAGGAGCTAGATATATTATTCCAGAGCTCCTTTATAATTGGCATAATATTTGGGCATATATTAATATATATAATTAATATATTTCCAATGCAAATATTTATGCATTAATTCCAAATGCCCAAAATAAATACCTATGAGCTCTTAAAAATATTGGTTTGATTTTTATCTCTGCCCAATATTTTCAGAGAGCAACATGAGCATTTTCTTGGACCCTTTTGGAGAAATTTTTATTTGGGTCATTTTCAAAAAGATTCTGAGGGTTTCACAGATCCCCATTTCAAGTTTCTGATGAAAGAGTAAACATGATGCAACACTCTAATGCATGACTAGCTAGGGTGTGACAACTCACCCCCACTCAAAAGAATCTCGTCCCGAGATTTGGGTTCCTCCGGGAAGAAGGCGGGATACTCAAGTCGAAGACGATCTTCCCTTTCCCAAGTTGCTTCAACCTCAGAATGATGAGACCACTGAACTTTGAGGAACTTGATGTTCTGACGTCGAGTGGTACGCTCGGCCTGATCGAGGATACGAATGGGGTACTCTCGATATGTAAGATTATCTTGGAGATCAAGTGTTTCGTGGTCCACTTCACGGATAGGATCCGAGAAGCAACGCCTGAGTTGAGAAACGTGGAAGACATCGTGGACTCTGGAGAGATGCGGAGGTAGTTCCAACTGGTAGGCAACTTCTCCTCGTTTGGCGAGAATGCGAAAAGGTCCAATGTAACGAGGAGCCAATTTGCCTTTGATACCGAAACGATGGGTTCCCTTCAGAGGGGTGACCCGAAGATAAGCCTTCTCGTCAACCTCGAAAGTCATAGCCTTATGTTTTCGGTCATATTGACTCTTTTGACGAGATTGGGCTGTTTTCAACTTTTCACGAACGATGCGAACTTGTTCTTCTGCTTCCTGAATCATGTCCGGGCCAAAGAATTGTCTTTCCCCGGTCTCTGACCAGTTAAGGGGTGTTCAACACCGTCGTCCATAGAGAACTTCAAAAGGGGCTTTACCCAAGCTAGATTGATAGCTGTTGTTATAAGCGAATTCGGCAAATGGAAGGCACTTCTCCCAATCCATTCCGAATGAGATAACAGAGGCTCGAAGCATGTCTTCTAGAATTTGGTTGACGCGTTCCACTTGACCACTCGACTGAGGGTGGAAGGCGGTGCTAAAGGAGAGACGGGTTCCCATAGCATTTTGGAAACTTTCCGAAAATCGAGAGGTGAAAAGACTTCCTCGATCCGAGTTGATTTCCAAAGGAACACCATGGAGGGACACTATTCGGGAGATGTATAAGTCTGCCAGCTGACTAGCGGTTATACTCTCACGAACAGGTAGGAAATGGGCTACTTTGGAAAGACGATCGACAACGACGAAGATAGCATTATTCCCTCTCCTGGTCCTGGGAAAACCGGTAATGAAATCCATACCAATTTTATCCCATTTCCATTCAGGAATAGCTAAGGGTTGAAGGGTGCCAGCAGGCCGTTGATGCTCTGCTTTTACACGACGACAGACGTCGCAATTTGCAATATACTGAGCAATCTCTCTCTTCATCCTAGTCCACCAGAACCTCTGGCGTAGGTCCTGATACATCTTAGTACTACCGGGATGAATGGTGAGAGGAGATTCATGAGCCTCCTTAAGGATCAACTGCCGTAGATGCTGGTTCTTGGGAACCACTAGACGGTTCTCAAAGTACACCACACCATGATCATTTGTGGAGAAACAACTAGCACCTCCGCTAGCAATGTTCTCTTTGATTTTAGATATTCCCTTATCTCGCTTTTGGGCAGCAATGATTTGATCCGTAAGAGTAGGTTTTGCTACCAAGGTGGAAAGAAATCCTTGAGGGACAATGTGAAGGTTAAGCTTACGAAATTCCTCATGGAGAAGCGGTTGACTTTGTTGTAACATCAGATTGTTACAATAAGATTTACGACTTAGCGCATCAGCCATGACGTTGGCTTTTCCTGGGGTGTAAGTTATTCCTAAGTCGAAATCTGTGATCAACTCGACCCAACGTCTTTGCCTGAGATTCAGATCCGGTTGGGTGAAGATGTACTTCAGGCTTTGGTGATCAGTGAATATTTCGCAACGATTACCGAGGAGGTAATGTCGCCAGGTCTTAAGTGCATAGACTACGGCTGCAAGCTCTAGATCATGAGTAGGATAATTCTCCTCATGTGGGTGCAATTGCCGTGAAGCGTAGGCAATTACGTGTCGATCTTGCATGAGAATGCAACCTAGTCCTTGTCGCGAGGCGTCGCAGTAGATAACAAAGTCCTTGGAGAAGTCTGGCGGTACCAGTACGGGAGCAGAAGTCAGGCGTCTTTTCAGTTCCTGAAAGCTGTGCTCACATTGTGGAGTCCACTCGAACTTCTTATCTTTCTTGAGGAGTTCGGTTAGAGGTTTAGCAACTTTGGAGAAGTTCTCGACAAAGCGACGACAATAGCTCGCTAAGCCCAGAAAACTCCGAACTTACTTGACCGATTCAGGTGGAGTCCAATTAAGGACGGCTTGAACTCGCTCAGGGTTAACAGCAATACCTTTACCAGATATTACATGACCCAGATAGGTCACTTCTGGCAACCAGAATTCACATTTAGAAAATTTGGCATAAAGGCGATGCTCTCGAAGTTTCTTCAACACTAGCCTTAGATGTTCGGCATGTTCTTCCTCGTTTTTGGAGTAGATGAGTATATCATCGAGGTAGACTACAACGAATTTATCCAAATACTCCATGAAGATTGAGTTCATTAACCGAGAAAAGGTGGCTGGAGCGTTGGTTAAACCGAAGGACATGACGGTGTACTCGTATTGGCCATAACGAGTAACAAAGGCCGTTTTAGGAATGTCCCCGTTTCTGATTTTGATTTGATGGTAGCCCAACCTCAAATCCATCTTGGAGAAGACTGAGGATCCAGCGAGCTGATCGTACAGGTCGTTGATCCTGGGAAGCGGATATTTGTTCTTGATTGTGACCAAATTGACAGGTCGGTAATCTACAACCATCCGGTCCGTACCATCCTTCTTCTTGACGAAGAGAATGGGGCAAGCCCACGGAGATGAACTAGGTCGGATGAAACCCTTTTTCAAGGACTCATCGAGTTGTTTCTTAAGCTCGGCTAGTTCTAGGGGTGCCATCTTATAAGGTCTTCTAGCAATCGGAACGGTTCCTGGAATGAGGTCTATTACAAACTCAACATCCCTGTCAGGTGGAACACCTGGCAATTCCTCTGGAAAGACATCCGGGAAGTCACGGACTACCGGAACGTCCTCAAGGTCTGGCAAAGGGCTGGCGTTAAGAGAATATAATTGTCGCTTGGCTATTCGGGTCAAGACATTGACTATCTTCCCCGAAGGATGGGTGAGTTGAACAGTCCTAGAGAAGCAATCAATTTTGGCATGATGAGCTGACATCCAGTCCATACCCAAAATGATATTAATATCTGAAAATTTAAGGGCTATCAACGATGCAAGGAAAACAAGTCTGTCGACTTGGATTTCATTTCCATAACTTACCCTAGAGGTCTGCCATCTAGACCCGGGAGTAGAAATTTCCATAGTGGATGGCATGTCACAGAATGCGGTGTTATGCAAACGAGCATAGTTCTCGGATATAAATGAATGAGAGGCTCCTGTATCGAAAAGAACAGATGCCGGGTGGCAATTAACAAGGAGCATACCGAGAACGACGTTGGGATCCTCTTGAGCTTCTTCGGTAGAGATACAGTTGACATGGCCACGTGAAGCGGTGACCGGCTTGGCGTGGAACACTTTCCCTGTCGGCTTGTCACGGCCAACAGCTTTAGCAGATTGATTGGGGTTGGTCTGGGGACACTCACGCATATAGTGACCAGATTCCCCACACTTGAAACAAGTCACGGAACTGGTACGTGGAGGAGCATTGTTGGTTGGACCCCCATAGGGCTTGGCCGGTGCAGACTGTTGAACAGGGCGAGGCGCCTAGAAAGATGGCCTCGGTGTGAACCTGGGTGGCAGGGCGGTGTTGGGCACCCACACGCGGCGCTTCTGAGGACCAGCACCGGATGACCCATGTCACGGCCATGCTTGCGTGTTGCGTCATAGTCAGTCTGACCAGTTTCAGCACTGATGGCTTTGTTGACAAGTTTCTGAAAAGATGTGCACTCATGCAGACGGAGGTCGCGGCGAAGCTCAGGACTAAGGCCCTTACAGAACCTTGCTTGCTTCTTGGCATCGGTAGACACTTCCTCAGTTGCATATCGTGCGAGATTACCAAACTCCCTGCTGTAAACATCCACAGAAAGTCGGCCTTGGGTGAAACTGCAAAATTCTTCACGTTTACGGTCCATGAGACCCTCCGGAATGTGATGTTCACGGAAAGCCTCGCTGAATTCAGCCCAAGTAGTGACATGGCCCGCTGGGCGCATAGCTCCAAAATTCTCCCACCATAGACTGGCGGGGCCTTCAAGATGATATGCAGCAAAGGTGACCTTGTCAGCCTCCGCTACCAGCGCGGAACGCAGTTTGTGAGCAATACTGCGAAGCCAGTCATCAGCGTCGAGAGGCTCGACAGAGTGGTGGAACGTGGGTGGATGTAATTTGATGAAATCACTGAGTGACACCACGTTAGTCCTCTGATGGTGTGCTGTATTCTGTTCAATACGCTCCAACAAACGGTTGGTCTCCCGCTTGTTTCTCTCAGCTTCCATCATAACCTCGGCTAGGGAAGGAGGATGAGGCAGATTTTCATTCCTACCTTCACTGCCTTCGGCCTGCTCTTGAGAAGCAGGGTTAGCGCGCGTGTTGACCATCCTAGGTAAACAAGACAATGATTTAGTCAGAATGATAAAATTCCGACATAGGATAAAAATGTAAGGAATAACTCGAAATGCAAGATGATCATCCGTATGACATGGTAGATACAGAAACTGCTTCTTTTATTCCATCGTCATACACACCATACAGGGTTTAGTACAAGACCAAACAAAGTACTATTACGGTGAAAAGAGGATTACATCTCATCGGAGGCATTCCAAGCTCCTATACATTATTTTTCTACACCTCCGGAAAGAGTACAAACTAGGTCATATCCCACGAGTCACGCGGGACGATAGATGACACAGCTAGTGCGAACTAGTGATACTACCACTAACTCAGACTGATCCGTAGTAGTCCTCGTAAAAGTCACCTCCATAGCCTGGAAGCTCAACATGATCATCCGGAAACAGACGATCTCGCGGAGCTTGTGGGCCATAGGGGCTAGGATGAGGCCTTGGACCAACAGACGGTGGCCTGCGGGGACCGCGAGGTGGGGTGATGCCTCCTACATCATGCCAAACCATCACGTCTGGCAGAGCAGATCTCACAGGATAGAGATTGCGCATATCTGAATATCCAGCTTGCACCGCCGGTGCGAACCGAGTCAAAGTGGCCCAGTGGTCAGCACGGGTATTGAAGAGCTCTAACCTTAAGGCCCGATTTTCACGGTCCTTATCCTCGAGCATCTCAGCAGTGGTGCGAGTTCGTGAATCCTCCTGAGTGGGGTCAGCATAGATAGCCTGGAGATACCCTTGTGCTCCCGGAAGTGATCCTGGCATATACCAGAAATCAGAGTCCCGAAATATACCAGATCTGACTCGCATAATGGTCATCATAGAGTAGGCGGCGTCCTGCACAGCCATCTCAATAGTAACCCCGAGTCCATAGGAGCAGTGAAGAGGCTCGGTGGATCCAGGATAAGATGGAAATATCCTGACAGTGCAGAGATACTGGCTTTGATTAAAGTCTCGGAATTGCTCTTCGACCGTGTACTCGGGATACCAGCGGTATCCAGCCTCAGTCATTACCCTGACCAACTTGGCAGTATGGCCGGGTACATCTAGGCATCGAGTCAGGCGAACCACTTGATTGGGGTCGCGAGTGGCCATCTGAAAGCACAATCATAATGCAAAGGCATTAGAATTTCTAGCAAAATTTCGGCAGCATAACAGCTGTAAATGCTCAAGAAGGATTTTGAGACATTTGACAAAGGATTTCGTACACACTCAACATCATCATATCAAAGTTCTGAAACCATTATAACAACATAATGTGGTAGTAGAACTGAACTAGGCTTGTATCCATCAAACTTATAAGGTACTACTGATTAGTAACACGTGATCCTGATAGAGAGAATAGGTCCTAATTCCTTAACCCCCGGTGGAAGAATGGACTGACTCAGATCAGAATGTCATAAGATAAAGGAGTAAAAAGAGCCTTACGTTCCAACCCACAAAAAATTCCCCTACATATAACTAAAGAATTTCTAGACTCAACATCGACCAGTTTGGCTTGGAGAACCTACAGGCAGTCCGGCTCTGATGCCAACGCTGTCAGGACCCCGACTCGATGTCACATCGATCTAGCCGGTAACACCTCATATCACTTTGCGGCCTCACGCACGGTATCCCCACGGGTGTCGCCTTACCTTTGCCCGGGACCGTTTGCGCCTTTTGGCTCACGTATATGATAGTGTCGCTAGCATCCATATGATAAGGAGCCCGGGCTGACATGACTAGTCGTAAACCCAAAGTGGCACAGACTTACAGGGACAGGCATCCATGACCCAGCTTCGAACGTGTCGGTCATCAGCAAGTGGGTCCGGGCTGTAGCACTGGGCTAGCAGGACTCCGGTAAACCGGGCTGTAGCGGGCTAACAGGACTCCGGTACTCAAAGCGTGACATTTCCCCGAAGGGACAGACACCGGAACGAAGAAGGACACATGCCGGCCAGCCTAAGTGTTCCCGAGCAGTAGCAAGCTACCATGGCTCAGCGGTAACACTAGGAGACATTTCCCGGTAAGAGAGGCTACTAAAGATAAACAACTAGATAGTCAGATCCCACACATACCAAGCATTTCAATCATACACACAATATGCTCGATATGTGCAAATACAACGAAGCATCACAACATGACTCTACGACACAAGTACTTTATTTAAGGCTCAGGGAGCCATACATAACATACACAAAGGTACGGGTCTCACGACCCAACATACAAGTCATACAGTCATACAAACCAGCAGCGGAAGTAACTTGTCTGAGTACAGACAACTAGTAAAATAAAAGAGGCTAGGAAAGCCTAGCTATACTACAAGGTCCTTCACAAGCTCAGGGTCACCACCTGGGTCTTTAGCCTACTCGTTGATGTCAACGTCTACATAGAACCCATCAGAAGGGGTTGCAGCGTCTTCTGTAAAAATGTAGATTATAGCAACATGAGTACAAAGGTACTCAGCAAGACTTACATCAGATCCTACATACATGCATATTATCAAGAAGGGTTGGTGGAGTTATTGCAGCAAGCCAGCTTTGACTCTTGGCTAGACTATCCTACGATACTCCAACTTGAAATGGTTTTGCGCACACGAGTCCACTACTCACCACTTCAATACACTACCGAGGATCCACCTCCGTCTTCCTACGAAAGAGCCATCCTCGGCACTCACACTTATCTTGAGGCTTTTAGCAGTTTCCATTTACTTGTCTATGAACTGTATAGGCAACCAAGTAGTCCTTTACCGCGGACGCGGCTATTCGAATAGATCATGATAACCCTGCAGGGGTGTACTTCTTCATACATGTTTCCACCACTTAGCGTCTGCACACGATATGTGCTCGGCAGACTTCAAGCGAAAGCCGACGTGGGTGTAGACCACAACCTACCTAAACACTTAAGCCTCTAGTCCAGGTTTATCGCCTATTCAGGTTCCATCCGCAGGGAGTCCGGCCGAGGTTTCCCATACGGCCCCGAACGATGTGAACAGGGTTCCCGAGATACCTAACGGGTATTCGGTACACCCGGCCACGTACCTACCGCATCACAGCCCACCCCTACGGTCAACGCTGTCCACGGCCTCCAGTAGGCTACAAACACCAGAAACTACTTGCAACTCCTGGACAGAGAGCTAGGGTGAATAAGAAGTCGAGCGGGGTCATATCTCAGGGCCCAATGCATGGTAGTAACTGTATCTTAAATCACACATACAGATCTCAGTGCTTAAGGTCGGCTTCAATGAAACAACCCACCATGTACTCCTACATGGCCTCTCATCGATACCTTTACCAAATCGTGTTCACCACACCACTCTCATTTCCGACATAATCATTTCACTCTAGCCATCACCCAGATGAACCAGACCTGACACGACTCTAAGCATAGCAGGCATAGCAAGGTAGGAACAACACATACATATGGCTCAATCAACTCCTACACATGCTAGTGGGTTTCATCTAGTTACTGTGGCAATGACAGGTCATGCAGAGGAAATGGGTTCAACTACCGTAGCACACAGCAGTTTGAAACGCGTTGTCCTAATGCAGTAAAAGAGAGCAGGAGCGAGAACATGGGATTGTATCGATATGATCAAATGGTTGGTTGCTTGCCTGATGGTTCGATGCACTGATACGGTTCTTCGTTTGGGTAATCACGGTACTCCTCGGAGGCAGAACCTGTCGCAAGGACACCGATACACAACCATCACCAAACAATGTGCAACAATATGATGCATGCATGAAACATGGCAATATGAGTGTGTTGGGCTAATGCAACTAAAACCAGAAGGGTTTGAACAAATTTGAATCAAGGATTCAAATTTCAAATTCAAATATGGCCTTTTAAAGTGCTTTTCCTTGTTCTGCTTAAAACATCAATTTAACTTGTTTGATCATGCATGAAAATAGTACAGATGGATAGATTGGATTTTTCTGATCATTTTTCATATATAATTTGTCCAAATTGGAGTTACAGAATAAAAGTTATGAATTTTTAAAGTTTAAATAATATTCTGGAATTTCCTGATTTAAATTAAATCCAGAAATATAAATATTGCGCCAGCATGACGTCAGCATGACGTCAGTGGTCAACTGTGGCTGGCTGGAGTCAAACCTGACGTGTGGGGTCCACACGTCAGTGACTGGGGGGTTAAACAGGGTTAGTTTAATCCTAATTAGGGGTTAGTGGCGCTGGGGCCCACTGGTCAGTGTCAGGGGGTTAACTAACAGTGGTTAGCGCTAATCCTAATTAGCTACAGGGCTGGGCCCACCTGTCAAGGACCCAGGGGGGTCCTGCCATGGTCAAAGTGGGTCAAACCCACCGGCGACATGACGCCGGTGAGGCCCGAGACGGCGGCGCGATGCGGAATCGCGCTACAGGGCACGGGCGAGGCCGTGCTTGGGCTCGTTGGAGAGCTCTTGCTCCCGCGCGTCGAACGGTGGTGGTGGCCGAGCCTGAGGTGGCCGGAGTCGACGGCGGCGAGCTCGGCTGCGGCCGCCGGGGTTCGGTCGTGCACGGAAACGGGGTTGGAGCTCGAAGGCGAGCGAAGCGAGGCGCTAGGGATGCTCTATGGAGCCTTACGAACTCGTTGGACTCGCCGGGGTGACCAAATGGTCACCGGAGCTGCGTCGACGGCGAGCTCGGCGACGGCGGAGGTTCGGCCGTGGTGGGGAGGAGGCTACGGTGAGGGAACGAGGGGGAGAAGAGGGGGAAACGGTGGCGTAGCTCACCGCGGTTGCAGTGGGCGTCGAAGCGGGCTCGGGGACGCGCTGGAGACGGCGAATCGACGACGACGGTGGTCGGAGCCCGAGGAGGGGAACGGCGACGTGGCGGCGATGCAGGGCTTCCGGAGACCCGTGGAGCGGTGGGGAAGAAGAGGAGGTCGAGGCGGAGCCGCTGAGCTAGTCGGGGGAGCGAGGGGTGGCCGGAGACGGCTGCTATGGCGAACGGCGGCGACGGTGGTGTTCGGCCGTGTGAGAGAGAGAGCGAGGGAGAGGAGGGGAGAGCCGAGGGAGAGTGAGAGAGAGCAGGGGGGAGGCGTGGCGTCGTCCGGGGCATCGAGCGAGGAGGGGAGGGCAGGCAGGCAGGGAGAGAGGTGGCGTGGCGCGGTGGCGCGCGCGCGCGCCGGCCACACTCCCCTCCCTCTGTCGAGGACGAAGACGACAGAGGAGGGAGGCGGGCTGGGCCGCCTGCTGGCTGGGCCGGCCAGCTGGCTGGGCCGCACAGGGAGAAGCCCAGGTAAGTTTCTCCCTTTATTTATTTTTCTGTTTTCTAATTTCTGACATTTGTTTTGATTTAAATACTATATTAAATCATTTATTTAACTTATGCCAATTTTTGCAGGAGCTAGATATATTATTCCAGAGCTCCTTTATAATTGGCATAATATTTGGGCATATATTAATATATATAATTAATATATTTCCAATGCAAATATTTATGCATTAATTCCAAATGCCCAAAATAAATACCTATGAGCTCTTAAAAATATTGGTTTGATTTTTATCTCTGCCCAATATTTTCAGAGAGTAACATGAGCATTTTCTTGGACCCTTTTGGAGAAATTTTTATTTGGGTCATTTTCAAAAAGATTCTGAGGGTTTCACAGATCCCCATTTCAAGTTTCTGATGAAAGAGTAAACATGATGCAACACTCTAATGCATGACTAGCTAGGGTGTGACATACAACTGTCGTGTGAAAATTACGAAAATTTCAGGGGTCATTTGGCCTTTTAAAGACATTTAAGTAATTTTCTAGCCATTTAATGTCCGTAATTAAAATTTGAACTATATCTACATGCAACGCTTAACCATAACGGTTTGAAAAATCATATTTGTGTACTTGTGTGCGCGTTAATTCCATGTGCAGAAAATTAGAAAGAATTTTCAAACAGATTGGTCTCACGGCATGGACACATGCATGTAGTGCCATGGCATTTTAATTCCAAAAAATTAAAAAATGGTCAGAAAAACATGAAACCTTACTTGATGTAATGTCATGCCACCAAGATGGTGTGGTAAAAAATTGGCCTATTTGACGAAAGTTTGGCCACCCCCCCCCCCCACAAACCGGAGCAACTCACTAGAAGGCTCGTGGTTCTGAGTGGGTACAATGCATGTTTCATGACGAACGGGAGATAGCTTCCTCTTACGGCCTTCAATTTTTTTTTCTACGTTTAACGTGTACTAATACAACTGTCATGTGAAAAATTGGAAAATTTCAGGGGTCATTTGACCTTTTAAATACATTTAAGTGATTTTCTAGCCATTTAATGACCGTAATTCAAATTTGAATTACATCTACATGCCACGGCTAACCATAAAGGTTTGAAAAATCATATTTGTGTACTTGTGTGCGAGTTAATTCCATGTGCAATAAATTAGAAGAAATTCAAACATATTGATCTCACGGCATGTACGCATGGAGTGCCATGGCATTTTAATTCCAAAAAAATGAAAAATGACCAGAAAAACATGAAACCTTGCTTGATGTAATGTCATGCCACAAGATGATGTGGTAAAAAAATTGTCCTGTTTGACAAAAGTTTGGAAACACCCCCCTCACAAACCAGAGCAACTCACTAGAAGGCTCGTGGTTCCGAGAGGGAACAATGCATCTTTGATGACGAACGGGAGATAGCTTCCTCTTACGGCCTTCAATTTTTTTTCTATGTTTAACGTGCACTAATACAACTATGAGGTGAAAATTTGGAAAATTTCAGGCGTCATTTGACCTTTTAAAGACATTTAAGTGATTTTCTAGCCATTTAATGACCGTAATTCAAATTTGAACTACATGTGCATGCAACGGCTAACCATAATGGTTTGAAAAAATATATTTTTGTGTACTTGTGTGCGAGTTAGAAAATCATCAAACGATGTAAATATCTGGTGTTCAAAAAAGAAAATGTAAAGATCTGGCAAGACAACCAGCCCCCACACGATTCCACTCTATCTCGCGGCTCGAGGTTTGGTAGGTGAGTGGCGGGGATCATTAATCAGACACGATTCTGTATTGGAAGCCGTCATCTATTATGTTCACACACGGATTTTGCTGCGGGAATCGTGTGTAATTCAAACTATAGTAATCATAAATTCGGGCGACCGGCGTGTGTACTGTTCCCGTCAATCTAGATTCTGGTCGCCAATAAATACTGCCTTGCTCACGTCGTCCCGCCTGCATTCTCATCTACATTCTCCCCTCGCTCGCCCTGTCTCTTTCTCTCTCAAATCTCTGCCATGGCACCACTGGCCTGCCCACGCACAGACGAGGAGTCGCCGCCACCCGAGCACACTCACTCAAATAGCAGTGACGAGGACCCCTACGCGCCGCCGGATGAGGTTGCGCCGGACCCTCCAACTTTGGATTGGTTTTGGGGCCAGTACAATTTTTGTCTGTGGAAGTCGCTGCCGCTGGCTGAGAAAGCTAGGCAAGTGGCGTTCAAGAAGGAGATGGCGGAGCAGGAAGCCAGATACTAGGCGGCCTGTGAAGCCCGTGATCCCACCTGGAAAAAGGAGGCGGCGGAGCTTTGGGGGCAGGTGCGTCATCTTGCAGAGGAGGTGTACGAAGACGGGTACTTCGTGAGGAAGGTCAAAGGAACTGGGCGCCTCGTCGCTGCGTGGAGGTGGGCCGATAACCTCCAGCGTGCCATCGATGAGGAGCTCCGTTGGGCGCCAAACGAAATGGCAAGATCATTCGCGCTCGTCCACCAGCAAGAGGCGGATCGGTACGTCAAGCGCTGCGAGGCGGAGGAGGCCGAGTACTGCCTCGGCACTGGGAAGACGCCGCGCACCAGGGAGCTGCTGGCGAGGGGTTGTCAGAATACTGGCCCCTGGAGGGATTATTAGTTTTAGTATCGTTCGTTTTCAATTTTATGCATTGTACCTAGTATTTAAGTATCATCAC
>NC_041392.1:303198836-303237915 GCF_002162155.2 Triticum dicoccoides | reverse complement strand
ATATTGAATCTAGCTGTTATCACAGAATATATATATAATTTGAATCTAGCTGTTATCACCCCGACATATATTATGAATTCCATTTTCTATTTGTTTTGTATACTAATTTGAATCTAGCTGTTATCATCCACATATACAGAATGGAAAGTGTATATACACACATTGAAACAAAACATATAAGAATGGAAAACTGAGTACACACATTGAAACAGAGCAATAAATAGATCAATACTATGATTGCTGTGAATACATAGCTATCCACATTGAAATGACTCAACAAAATAAAACGCGTCCATGAGACCATGACCAGCACCCTTTCCCTATGGTAGCTCTTGGCTCTGCCTGAACTCGTGCAGGCGTTCATCCAAGCGGTCGACACGCTCGCGGTACATCTGGAGCACGATCTCGAGCTCCAAGTTGGCTATTTCATTGGAGATCACCAGCTCGAGGATGCGACGGTCATGTTCCTCTACTGTGCCCAGGTGGAAACCTGGGTTAAGGAGGCGGTCGAGCCTACCGACCAGCGTGTTGGCATCGAGCGGGCTGTGGACAAGGTGAACGGTGCAACCCATGCGAACGGTGCGGCGGGTGTCCGGTGCAAGTACGGCGCGGATGGCCTCTAGTGCAAGTACGGCGCAGAGGGCCTCTGCGCACTCCTGGCGAGGAATGGGGGTACTTACGGGACGTGTACCCAGCTGCCACCTCGTGTCGACAGCAGGCAAGTGCCGATAGATCGACTCTTGCTGTGCGGCGTGCCGCGCCTCTCGCTCCGCGGCGCTCCAACGGTCTTGTCGTGCAGGGAGCCGCAGCCTATCAGCACGGACGCGCCTAGCTTGCTCTGCTGCGCGCCATCGATCCTGTTGTGCAGCGAGCTATAGCCTGCCGGCGCTGACATGCCTATCTTGATCCGCGGCGCTCAAGTGCCATACGCCAAGGGTCTGCTCAACCCTGGCAATGACGTGCATCACGACATCGTCCATCACGTTGCCGGTGAGCACCTCGGCCTCGACGGGCCGTGACAATTTATTTTTGCTTTTTGCTTTCTATTCTTGAGTGTTAGCACAATTACGCTAATGTTATGATTGTATTTTTTATGTTTTAATTAGTTTTTATGCCAAGTAAAGCCTTTAGGATCTTCTTGGGCAATAGTTGTTTGATCTTGCTGAAAAAACAGAAACTTTTACGCTCACGAAATTAATTTTCAATTTTTACAAAAGAGCGATAAAATACCCATTCCAATTGCAGTAGATCAACATACAAATTACTCAGGTCGTCCTAATTTCGCATAATATTTGGAGTTACAGAAGTATTCGAAATAGTCCGATTGCTACAGACTATTCTGTTTTGACAGATTCTGTTTTCTTTGTGTTTTGTGCTTATTTTGATGGCTCTATGGTTTTATTTGATAAGTTGTTTCCATAGAAAAGTTGGAATACAATAGATATAATACAAAAAAAATATGAATTGGTTTGATACAACACTTACAGTAGTGGTTTATTATTCTTATACTAACGGATCTCACAAAGGTTTTTGTTGAGTTTTGTGTGATTGAAGTTTTCAAGTTTTGGGTTATCTTACGATGGATGAAGGAAGGATGTAAGAGCCTAAGCTTGGGGATGCCCCGACATCCCAAGCTACTATCCAAGAATGATCAACAAACTAAGCTTGGGGATGCCCCCGAGTGGCATCCCTGCTTTCTTCCAACAACTGTCGGTATTTTACTCGAGACAATATTTTTATTCATCACATGATATGTGTTTTCCTTGGAGTGTCTTGTATTATATGTGTCTTTGCTTGTTTTATTTTGAGTTTTAAGTTATAAATCCTTGCTGGACACACCTATTTGAGAGAGCCAAAATTATATCATGACTTGTTAGAATTGCTCTCTATGCTTCACTTAAATCTTTTTTGAGTTAGGACTTGCTCTAGTGCTTCATTTATATCTTTTTGAGCACGGTGTGCTTAGTATTTTTGAAGAAATGCTCTCTTGCTTCACTTAGATTTGTTTGAGAGTTAGTAAAAAAATTTAGAATTTCTCTCTTTCTTCACTTAAATTATTTTGAGAGAAAGAAAATTTGTTATGCTCATGATCTTCACTTATATTTGTTCGAGCTTATGAAAAGCAACACATGAAAATTAGTGCCAAAGTGATAGATATCCAAGAAGGATAAAGAAAAATAAAATGTCATGAAGATCATTGGACAAAATAAACTTGATTCTTAGTAATAGTTTTGAGATATGATGATGTGATATGTGAGTC
The DNA here is from genome assembly GCF_002162155.2 of Triticum dicoccoides. Taxonomy (NCBI): domain Eukaryota; kingdom Viridiplantae; phylum Streptophyta; class Magnoliopsida; order Poales; family Poaceae; genus Triticum; species Triticum dicoccoides. The sequence continues at coordinate 303,235,655 of NC_041392.1, read as the reverse complement.
ATCTTGATGAGTAATTATGCTTTAGTAGGAATATTGGTGTTAAGGTTTGTGATTCCCTATGCATGCACAAAAGACAATAATCATGCAATGAAAATTATATCCTACATGTGGTGCATTATTCGGTGTTAATTATGATTAATACTTGAGATTATCCGTTTCTTGGTTGGTTGCTTCCCAATCTTTTGCTAGCCTTCATTTTGCACAAAGGATGACCTCTACTTGTGCATCCAAAAACCTTAAACCAGTTTTGCCACATGAGTCCACTATATCTACCTATATGCGATATTATTTTGCCATTCTAAGAAAATTTGCATGTGCCATCTCTAATTTTCAAAATAAACTTCTCTTGTGTGTGTTTGTTTTGCTCGCGGAGCGGTGAGGGGTGGCTAATATTTTCCATGCTAGATGTGTTATTCTCAAGATGAGTGTTTTTTCACTTTTCATTGCACGAGAGTAAGGCAAAGGTATTAGGGCTGCCCAGCCCCAAATGAAAAAAAATGAATTTACTTTATGTTGTCAAATAATAAATTCCTTGGAAAGTGTTGGTATGGAGGGCACCCGTGGATACGGTTAGCCATGGAAAGTGAAAGTTATGGTGGAAAAAAGAATAAACTTTATTTTCTGTTTGAGAACCGCCTATGGCATATCTAGCATGGAAAGTGTTGGGAACTCTAAGTCGTTTTCGTTGGTGGGATGGATACACCTCCCAAAATGTTTTCCTCTCAATTTTTTGGCTTTGAGCTCTGACACATCTACAAATCCCTACTTCCCTCTGCGAAGGGCCTTTCTTTTACTTTATGCAATTTTCTTTGAGTCTCCATCTTCTCTCATAAAAGCACAAACTAGGAGGCAATATGATCGTGCTAAAGTATTGGGTGTAGTTAATATTCGAGTGTGTTTCATGAATGGATCAATGTTTGAGCATGATGGTCTAGGGATAACTTATTTTAGCATTGATATTTTGAAAGACATGGTTGCTTGTTGATATGCTTGAGTATCTAAATTATTATGTCAAAACTAGACTATTGCTTTGAATCACATAAAAGTCCAAATGTCCATGCTATAAAGAAATGAATATGATATGACTTGATGAACAACACTCCACATAAAAAATTCAATTTTTTTTATCACTTACCTACTCGAGGACGTGTAGGAGTTAAGCTTGGGGATGCTGATACGTCTCCAACGTATCTATAATTTTTGATTGTTCCATGCTGTTTTATTACCAATCTTGGATGTTTTATAATCATTTTATAGTCATTTTATATCATTTTTTGGTACTAACCTATTGACATAGTGCCAAGTGCCAGTTGTTGTTTTATACATCGCAGAAAATCAATATCAAACGGAGTCCAAATGCCACAAAACTTTACGGAGATTTTTATGGGCCAGAAGGAAGGCAATGGGACCTAGTTACACCTGGGGGGTGCCCCGAGGGGGCACAACCCACAAGGGTGCGCCAGGAGGCCCAGGCGCGCCCAGGTGGGTTGTGCCCACCTCGGATGCCCCCCGGACCGCCTCTTTGCTCTATAAATACCACAATATTCCATAAACCCTAGAGGCATCGACGAAATATTCATCCAGCCGCCGCAGAGTCCAGAACCACCAGATCCAATCTAGACACCATCTCGGATGGGGTTCACCACCTCCATTGGTGCCTCTCCGATGATGCGTTAGTAGTTCTTTGTAGACATTTGGGTCCGTAGTTAGTAACTAGATGGCTTTCTCTCTCTCTCGCTGAATTCACAATACAATGGTATCTTGGAGATCCGTATGATGTAACTCTTTTGCGGTGTGTTTGTTGGGATCGATGAACTTTGAGTTTATGATCAGATCTATCTTTTTATATCCATGAAAGTGTTTGAGTTTCTTTGATCTCTTTTATGCGTGATCTCTTATAGCCTCATATTTCTTCTCTAATATTTGGGTTCTGTTTGGCCAACTTGATCTATTTATCTTGCAATGGGAAGATGTGCCTGGTAGTGGGTTCGATCTTATGGTGCTTGATCCCAGTGATAGAAAGGGAACCGACACGTATGTATCGTTGCTACTAAGGATAAAAAGATGAGATCTATATCTACCACCATATAGATAAACGGATGTTGTCTACATCATGTCATCATTCTTATTGCATTACTCCGTTTCTCCATGAACTTAATACACTAGATGCATGCTGGATAGCGGTCGATGTGTGGAGTAATAGTAGTAGATGCAGGGAGGAGACGATCTACTAATCTTGGACGTGATGCCTATATAATGATCATTGCCTGGATATTGTCATAATTATTTGAGGTTCTGTCAATTGCCCAACAGTAATTTTTTTACCCACCGCTTGCTAGTTTTCTCGAGAGAAGCCACTAGTGAAACCTACGGCCCCCGAGTCTTCTTTCTCATATATTTTCCTTGCGATCTACTTTTCCTTTGCATTTTTATTCAAATCTATTAAACCAAAAATCCAAAAATACCTTGTTGCGTTTTATGTTTATTTATTTTATTTGGCATTCGATCTATCAACTACTACAATTTAACTCACGTCTGTTTGCCTATTTTGAGGCGTCGTACCCCGGAAGGGATTGACAACCCCTTTAACACGCCGGGTTGCAAGGTGTTGTTATTTGTGTGCAGGTGCTGCTTATGTTGTGTTGCTTGGTTCTCCTACTGGTTCTATACCTTGGTTTCATAACTGAAGGAAATACCTACCGTTGTTGTGCTACATCATCCCTCCCTCTCCAGGGAAATACCGATGTAGTTCCAGTTACCATCAAGAGTCTACTACTTGTGAGTTGCGTTGGGATTTCCTCGAAGAGGAGAGGGTGATGTAGTATAGTAGATATTACTATGTCCCTCAGTTAATAACCAAGGCTATCAATCCAGTAGGAGAACCACACAATACCTTGTTAAAAGAACCTACAAACAAAATAAAAAATACTTGCACCCAACGCGAACAAGGGGTTGTCAATCCCTTGGCGGTTAATTGCAAGGATCAAATCTCGTAGTGATAGATAGATAGTTAAAACACAAAATAAAGAAAATAAAGAAAATTTGCAGAAAAGTATTTTTGATTTTAATATATGATAAAAAGTAGATCTGGGGGCCATACTTTTCACTAGAGGCTTCTCTCTTGAAAATAGCATACGGTGGTAAATAAATTGCGGTTGGGCAATTGATAGAAAAGCAAATAATCATGACGATATCCAAGGCAATGATCATGTATATAGGCATGGTGTCCGAGACCATTAGACCAACTCCTTCCTGCATCTACTACAATTACTCCACACATCTACCGCTATCCAGCATGCATGCATCTAGAGTATTGAGTTCGTAAAGAATGGAGTAACACCTTAAGCAAGATGACATGATGTAGACAAAGTAAACCCACGCATGAATAAACCCCATCTTTTTATCCTTTGCAATGATACAAATACATGTCATGTCCCTTTCTGTCGCTGGGATTGAGCACCGCAAGATCTAACCCATCACAAAGAACCTCTACCATTGCAAGAAAGATCAATCTAGTTGGCCAAACCAAATCAATTGATCGGAGAGAAATACAAAACTATAACAATCATGCATAAAAGAGTTCAAAGAGAACTCAATTAATATCCATGTATAATCTGATCAAAACTCACAATTCATCACATCCCAACAAACACACCGCAAAAAGTCATTACATCAAATAGATCTCTAAGAACATCGAGGAGAACACTGTATTGAAGATCAAAGAGAGAGAAGAAGTCATCTAGCTACTAGATATGGACCCATAGGTCTAGGATAAAGTACTCACACACCATCAGAAGGGCAACAATGTTGATGTAGAGCCCCTCTGTGATCGATTCCCCCTCCGGCAGAGTACCGGAGAAGGCCTCTAGACGGGATCCCATGGGAACAGAACCTTGCGGCGGTGGAAATAGTATTTCGGGTGGCTCCCTGATGTCAGGGGAATATTTGAGAATTTATAGAGGCGGAATTAGGTCAAGAGGTGCCACGAGGGCCCCACAAGCCTGGGAGCGTGCCTCCCGAGCTTTTCGCTCCCTCGTCACTTGTCAGGTCTTCTCCCAAACTTTCTAGGGTCTCTTCTAGTCCAAGAAAAATTAATCCAAAGTTTTTTCTTTGTTTGGACTCTGTTTGATATTGATTTCCTAAAATGACAAAAACAGGCAAAAAGAGCAACTGACACTAGGCACTAGGTTAATAGGTTAGTCCCAAAAAATTATATATAATTTCATAAAACATCCAAGATTGATGCTATAATAGCATGGAACAATAAAAAATTATAGATACATTGGAGACATATCAAGTATCCCCAAGCTTAATTCATGCGTCCTTGAGTAGGTAAATGATAAAAATAGAATTTTTGATGTAGAATGCTACCTATCATGTTCATCATGTAATTTCTCTTTATGGCATGAATATTAATATCCAGATGATTCAAAGTAATAGCCTATAGTTCGACATAAAAACAATAATAATAAGGCATGCCAACAAACAATCATGTCTTTCAAAATATCAACGCTAAAGAAAGTTATCCCTACAAAATCATATAGTCTTGTCATGCTCCATCTTTTAACACAAAGTATTTATCATGAACAACCCCGATGATAAGTCGAGCAATTGGTTCATACTTTTTAACGCGCTTCACCTTTTTCAACTCTCACGCAATACATGAGTGCAAGCCATGGATATAGCACTATGGGTGGAATAAAGTATGATGTTGGAGGTTGTATGGAGAAGATAAAAAGAAGAAAGTATCACATTGACGAGGCTAATCAACGGGCTATGGAGATGCCCATCAATTGATCTCAATGCAAGGAGTAGGGATTGCCATTCAACAGATGCACTAAGAGCTATAAGTGTATGTAAGCTAAAAAATAAAACTAATGGGTGTGCATCCAACATGTTTGCTCATGAAGACCTCGGGCATTTGAGGAAGACCATCATTGGAATATACAAGCCATGTTCTTATAATGAAAAATTCCCACTAGTTATATGAAAATAAAGCATAGGAAACTTTCCATATGAAAAACATGGTGCTACTTTGAAGCACAAGTGTGGAAAGGATAGTAACATTGCCCCTTCTCTCTTTTTCTTTTCTTCTTTTTCTCTTTTTTGTTGGGCTCTTTTTGGCCTCGCTTTTTTGTAGGCTCTTTTTTGGCCTCTTTTTTTATTTCCTCACTTGGGACAATGCTCTAATGAATATGATGATCATCACACTTCTATTGACTTACAACTCGACACTAGAGCAAAATATGACTCTATATGAATGCCTCCGGTGGTGTACCAGGATGTACAATGATCTAAAGTAACATGTATAAAATATATGAACGGTGGCTGAGCCACAAATACTATGGCAGCTATATGATCCTGCAAAGCAATATGACAATGATGATGTGTGTCATAATAAAACAGAACAAGGGAAGTTGCATGGCAATATATCTCAAAATGGCTATGGATATGCCATAATAGGTAGGTATGGTAGCTGTTTTGAGGAAGATATGAGGAGGATTATGTGTGATAGAGCGTATCATATTATGGGGTTTGGATGCGCCGGCAAAGTTTGCACCACATCTCAAGGTGAGAAAGGGCAATGCATGAGCAAATTGCAGAAATGTGAGTGTGTATAATGCATGGAGTCACATTAGTCATAAAGAACTCACATACTTTGTAACACCCATGATGCGGCTATATCTCCCATGTGTCGAGGCACGACTTATAGGCATAACCGCATGGTGGTTTAGTCGCAAGTGGGGTAATCTTCACACATCCCATGTATTGAATAAGAAAGGGATAAAGAGTTGGCTTACAATCGCCACTTCACACAATACATAAATAATCCATATATCATCCAAGTTACAATCAAAGGTCCGACTACGGAACCAAAATAAAGGAAGACAACCCCACATGCTAGATCCCCGATCATCCCAACTGGGCTCCACTACTGATCATCCAGAAAAGAAACATAACAACGACCAAGATCTTCATCGAGCTCCCACTTGAGATCGGTTGCGTCACCTGCACTGGTATCATCGCCACCTGCAACTGTTTGGAAGTATCTGTGAGTCACGAGGATTCAGCAATCTCACACCCGCAAGATCAAGACTATTTAAGCTTATGGGTAGGATAGGGAAATGAGGTGGAGCTGCAGCAAGAACTAAGCAAATATGGTGGCTAACATACGCAAATAAGAGCGAGAAGAGAAGCATTGCAAGGGTTGTGAAACTAGAAGTGATCAAGAAGTGATCCTAAAACTATTTACGTTCAAACATAACACAAAACCGTGTTCACTTCCCGGACTCCGCCGAAAAGAGACCATCACGGCTACACACGCGGTTGATGCATTTTAAGTAAGTCAAGTGTTAAGTTCTCTACAACCGGATATTAACAAATTCCCATCTGCCACATAACCGCGGGCACGGCTCCAAAAAGTTTATGCCCTGCAGGGGTGTCCCAACTTAGCCCATCACAAGCTCTCATGGTCAACGAAGGATATTCCTTCTCCCGGAAAGACCCGATCAGTCTCGGAATCCCGGTTACAAGACATTTCGACAATGGTAAAACAAGACCAGCAAGACCGCTCGGATGTGCCGACAAATCCCGATAGGAGCTGCACATATCTCGTTCTCAGGGCACACCGGATAAGCTAAGCGTACATGTACCAACATAACCCAAGTTGCCAAGGGACGGTCCCGCACGGTGCTCTAGTTTGGACAAAAACTCAGAGGAGCACTGGCCCGGGGGTTTAAAATAAAGATGAACCTTGAGTCCATGGAACCCAAGGGAAAAGGCTTAGGTGGCAAATGTAAAACCAAGGTTGGGCCTTGCTGGAGGAGTTTTATTCATAGCGAACTGTCAAGGGGTTCCCATAACACCCAACCGCGTAAGGAACGCAAAATCAAGGAACATAACACCGGTATGAAGGAAACTAGGGTGGCAAGAGTGGAACAAAACACCAGGCATAAGGCCGAGCCTTCCACCCTTTACCAAGTATATAGATGCATTAAAGTAAATAAGATATAATAATAATATCCCAACATATCCATGTTCCAACATGGAACAAACTCCAGCTTCACCTACAACTAACAACGCTATAAGAGGGGCTGAGCAAAAGCGGTAACATAGCCAAACAATGGTTTGCTAGGACGGTGGGTTAGAGGCTTGACATGGCAATATGGGAGGCATGATATAACAAGTGGTAGGTAGCACGACATAGCGGTAGAACAAACAACTAGCAAGCAAAGATACAAGTGATTTCGAGGGTATGGTCATCTTGCACGAGATCTCGCAAGGAAGAAGAACGAGTCCATGAAGAAGACAAACGGACGTAGTCGAACGGATCCTCACAACTCTGGAACGAAACCAAAGCTAACAAGAAAAGCAACCCGGAAAGAAGCAAGAAACATAGTAAACCAACCATCACATAAACATGGCATGATGCGCAACCAAGTATGATGCATGTCCGGTTTAATGAGGCATGGCAAGGCAAGGTGCAACAAACAAAACTACAAGTTAAGTGGAGCTCAATATGTAACAAGTTGCGTATTGACGAAACACCACATCAATTATTTAGTTCTCTCTCGTTTATGTACCCAACAATATTAAATGTTGTTAAACATGGCAAGAGGTGAAGCATAAGTAAACTACACATTTTAGGAAATTTAGATGAGGCCGGAAACATCAAATAACAATTCCGGTAAATCCTCATGTGCATTAGCAATTTAATGCAACAACAATTTTAAATATTTTAAATGTTATTATCATGATGAGAATGACGTGCAAGTTTTATGCAATTTTTGTTAAAAGTTGACATGAGCATATTAAGAAGCATTTGTCACCGTGGTGGAAAGAAAGGGTGCCATGACGACGATAACGAAAACGGTGCCATGGCGCTGAATATGGAAATGGTGCCACAACAACATTCCAATGATCTGGCAGCTAGATTGAGATGTCGGTGGCAAAAGAAAGGTTGTAAGCGGGTTGAGCAAGATGGTGGGGTGCTCCCGACTACCGGGTTCCCACAGGTTAGTGGCATGGAAACGAGTGACAAGCGAGCAGCGATTCGACCATGGTGCAAACATGGGCATCTCATACAATACATCACATGCATATGGTCCACGGGCATCGTTCCTTTGGTTATACCTTCCAAAGGTGCATTTATGGAGTGGTTCGAGTTCGGTAAAGGAAGTCGGCGTTCTCGCGACGGTGGTGATACACGGTCGTCGTGGAAGTAGTTGTTCACGGGTCGTTGTGGGAAGTTGTCCTTCTCGTGGCGAAGGTAGTGGAAGTAGTGGTACTATCAATCCTCGGCGATTGTAGTGGTACTAGCGATCTTGGCGACGGTAGTCATTCACGTTCTTAGTCGCACAAGTTTCCGTAGATGTTTGGGGTCACGGCGAGGAACTTGGCGTTCATGGGGTCTTCGACGACGGTGTTCATACTTGTCGAAATCCACAAAGGGGTCTTGGCGTTCTTGGCGATTCCGAATATGGCGGTAAAGGTACTTGGCACATCACCACGTAGACGGACTTGAGGGTCATCGACGTTGGGGTACATTGGGGTCTTCGGACTTGCCGACTTGATGTGGTCAGCATGGACGGCTAGCAGGAGGTGCTCGTGGACGTCGGTGTTGCGTGTACGTTCATCGGAACAGGACTTGACGAAAACCCCGAAGATGTCCTTGGCATTTCCTGGTTCGGTGGTAGTGGAGTCGGGGACGGTGCCGACCCGAGTTGAGGAGAGGAGCAGTCCGTAGCCAAGTCCAGAAGCAGCGGCACGGACGCGAGGCTAGCGAGGATAGCGGCGACAACAAGCAGAGGCAGTGCAGCAGGGCGACGGGGACCACCGGCAAGGAACGGCAACTAGCGGGGCTGATGCCGGGGGCTCGGGAAGGAGGTGAAGGAGACACGGCGATGCATTCTCTGGTGAGAGGTCAAAGCAGAGGAGGCCGAGGTCGAGCACGAGGAGGCTGAGGTCGCCACCATAGATCCTGAGGATGTCGTCGGACTTGGAGGTTGAGGCGAGGAGGAGACGCGGAGGGGAGGCATGGCCTCGCTAGAGCAGCTGGCGATGGCGTGATAGCCTGGACGAGGCCGGAGTTGGAGAGGAGCTTGGGGCCCATGGTGGTCCTGGACGGCGGCGACATGGCCGAGCTTGAGGCCGACGGCTGGCGGGATCCGGCGGCGGAGCTGACAAGGCGGCGGCGCCGAGTACACGAGGAGGCGGGCGAGGACATCGGACTCGAGCGGGAATTACGGCCTGCGTGCGTGGGTGTGCGAGGCTGGCAGACAGAGGGAGAGATGGGATCGATTGAGATGGGGGTTCAGGCATGGGTTCTCCTGGCGGCGCGAGGAGGTCGACGGGGGAAGGGATCGAGGGAAAGAGAGGGTTTTCGGTCAGTGCTAGGGTTAGGATGGGCTTCTGGTAGCTGGCTGCTGCTGGGCCTTAGGCGCAGATGGCCCAGGGGAGGTTGGGCCGGCGCAGGAGGTAGGGAGGCCCAGCTGGGCTGGCTTCTCTCCTCTCTCACTTTTTTAACTATTCGAAGAAACCGAAACTTGGAAGAAAAGCCGAGAGGGATAGCAGTGGAGTTTGGGCAGGAAGTAAATTTTCTCAGACTCAACAAAACGAGCCTGATCCAAGAAAAATGGAAATGAAGACGTGGGTGAAGTTTGAATCAAACTCATTTGAATTTAATTCAAATGGTTTTGCATAGGAAGTAGGTGATAGGGAGGTCCAAAAATGCTGAGGTTTTCGGTGGAACTCCGGAAAGTGAAGAAAGAACTTAGGGCAAAGTTTGGAGACGAGGAATTTAGTAAGAAAAAGCATGGAATATTTTGCAAGTGTGTTGTGGTAAATTCCACATAATTGGAATATTTATAATATCTCCCTAAAAATAGTAGGAGACTTTTATATGTTATAAAGAGAATTTCACCATGTGAACTCCCTCGATTTAAATGGATCAAAGATCCATGCCATTTATTTAGGTGAGTTTTAAAAAGGGGTGCATGATGACATGATGCAATGCACATGTTGCAAAGATGAATGCAACGAACCAAACAAAACACATGACGAAACTCAGAATCCATGGAAGGCATTAAGAGTGCGGTCTCGGGGCGTCACAACACTCCACCACTACAAGAGGATCTCGTCACGAGATCTAAGATGGCACCGAAGAGAAACGGAAGAACAAGAGAAGAGGCAAAACTAAGTTGCTTTTTCGACAAACGAGTGAAGCCATGAACCTTGAGAGGTTGAAAACTAGAAAGAAAGAACACAACAGAGTTGAACGAAATTGAGAGCACTCAGGAAGAAAAGAGAAACAAGAAACACCATGTGAACCTTGGAGGTTGAAAAGCTATTTAATGACGAGCACGATGGACAAGAAGGAATTGAAACCACTCTGGTTGAAACGAGATAAACAAGAAACAAGGAAGAACAAATTCGAACAGCACCCCGGTTCAAAAGAGAATGCAAGACTTGATAAGATGAAAAGAACTTGAAGAGATGACAAACACTCCGGTTAATTGGATAAGCACGAAAAGAACACGATCCTCACAACTCAAGATGATGAGTGAAAAGAGCAACATCGCAATGCCTCCGAAAGAAATAATATAAGATAGATCATTAGAATAAAAGAATGGAGAAGAAAATGCCAACTTCTGCCACAAATGAACTTGGAAAGCATCCTGCAAAGAAGGATAGACCGGAGTTGTTGAAAAAACCAACGATGAAACGAATAAGCTTGTAGTGGGCTTATGGAAAACTTCTCAAAATTGAGTCGAAACTCTGCCACTATGGAAAAAATAGATTGGATTGATATCAACAAGGAGACGAGAAGTTCATTTCAACGGGATGATAAATGAAGAACTTGGGTCATTTATGAGCACCATAAATAGCAACAGTCCCTAGGGAAAGCTTTAGGTGAAATATGACCCAATATAACTCCAATGAAGAGATTGATGGATTGAAAAGATGTCTTGAGCGAAGAGAAAATGATGGATATAGATATGTCACTCTTGAAAACTTGTGAATCATGAAACACGAAGGGAAATTATCAACAATGACATAACACCACCTCAAAAGATGAGATATGACAGAATTGCACTTCGGAATTCAAGATGAAGAATGCTTGAACTCCTCAAAACAAGACATGTGTTGAACACCATGTTTATTTTAGAGTAAAGCTTGGCGTATCATAACTTCGAGAGAAATATTGAAGAACAAATCGAGAATGAAAGGAATCCTTGATTAACCATCATGTAGAGCCTCCACGAAGAACTTCGGTAAAACCGATTATAGAAAAGAATTGAAGGTTGAAAAGAACAAGATTGAAGCCTTGCAATTATTAGATGGAGCTTTGCGACGAGATAAAGCGGAAAACTTGGAACTCCGGAAAGAAAAGATGAAACATCTCGAACCGAGACATGTGACATAATGAACAACTCTGTAAAGAAGAAACTAGATCACTTGGATGAAACAATAATAAGAATTACGTTATGCGTATCCTTCACCAATTTAAATTGATGACAAGCAATGGATTTGACATACTACTTATTCTCGTTGAAATAAAAGACTAAATAGAGATATTTCTCAACTTGGGAAGGTCTTCAACGAACCATCGGTAGGATTGAAACAACAAATGAATTGATATGATAACCAAGGAAGAGAACTCTTGAACGAACCACCGTAAGAATTGAACATGAAAGTAGCAAAAGCACAATTCACCGAGAAGAATTGGAAAACGAATGAAGATACTTGAGAGAATTTAGATACATTTGAATGAATAGATCACGAGCTGATTAGAGAATACTTGAATGACGCACCGGTATGATTGGGGAAAGAGAGATGAATGCTAAGAATGGATAATTCTGAGATGATGGGCTCCGGAGAATCAAACTGAAAGACTTCTTAATTGCTCCAGATGGGTGAAAAGAATTCTCACAGTCGAAAATCATTATGAGAGGATGGCAGCAAGCTTGAACCAGGAATCTTTGGAAGAACGGGTGAGGATTTAAGAGGAACTCCTCTTTGGTATTCAAAATATGAGAATGACGACGAGAAACACCACCATGAGTTGTTGAGACCCTCCGGAATAATGTAGAATATAAAGGTTGAATCAACAATGAAAATAATTTGAAAAATCTTAGAGAAAGACATATGACTGATGACAAATCATTCTTACGTCAAACTTTGAAATGAATTTGAGGATAACTCCGGAAAAATTAGAAGAGTCAGGTAAGATCCTGGGAAAAGACCTGTGTGTTAGGGCCCACTCAAAAGAAACACCTTTGAACGATTACTTGAAAGGGAGATTGCACTGGTTGAATAAAATGGCTTGAATGAGATAAAATCCTCAAAAGAACTTGAGCGAATTGACAATGGAAACTTGAATCTTCTGAGATATCTTCAGCACTCCAGAACAATTGAATAGCGAGAAGTGGATGATTAAGAGGTGCACCAGCATGAGAAAACATTTGAAATGAGAAAAGGATATGATCGATAAAGCTTGAATTGAATCCACCGTAGAAGAAAAGAGAACGAAGAATAATAAACTTGAAGCTCCGTTAGTATCTTCATGGGAATCACCGGATAAGAACATTGATTGAAGAAAAATGAAGAGACTTCACATCAATAAAAGGATACTTGATTAAGAAATCTGGGTCCTTGAAGAAAAAGGGTGGGAGGGCGGGAAAAACAAAGGAAACTTGGGGGAGGATGAAATGAACACCGTTGCGAAGAACTGAGTATTGATCTCGCAAATATTGAAAGGATAGGATTAACTTCGAGAGAAGCACATCGGTTGGAAAAGAATTGGCATGACCATCTCGATGATCGAAAAGGATTAGCACTCCCATAGAAATATGAGAACACCATTTAGGAAAAAGGTATGGATTCAACACTTGACACTGAAGCAACTTGAATACCACAACTCAAAACAAAACAAACGATTTGGCTTGTAGGATAAGTCGGAAGCAAACATATGATAGATCCCATATCGTATCATGTGTCTGTTAGAAGGATATCCTACGTGATACTTGAATTCCCACTTATAAACTCCCGAAACTTTCTGGTTATGCAATCAGGTGTTGGGGATACAGGGGAAGCATAATATATCACCCAAACTAACAATTCCTACATCCAGCTTTATCCAGCCTTCAACACATAACCAAGAAACCTTCAGAAATCATGAACCTCAATCTTCGAAAAGCATCCGTTATACGAGTTATGGCAATACTCCCAAACTGCTGCCCCAGTACTGGGTGGCATCGAGGTTATCTCACCAACAACTTCATAAAAGAGATTTTCGATGTCGGCGAACTCACGTATTCCAGAAATGCAACGATAAAATTGTGACGACAACACCTCGGAGCTCAACTCCCCGGGACACTGCCACAACCCCTAAATGTCAGGAGGCACCAAGAACAATGTTCTCATCACAAGAATATCGGAACGATCCCAAGATACCTGCGTGGACGGCTAGCAGGAGGTGCTCGTGGACATCGGTGTTGCGTGTACGTTCATCGGAATGGGACCTGACGATGTCCTTGGCATTTCCTGGTTCGGTGGTAGTGGAGTCGGGGTCGATTCCGACCCGAGTTGAGGAGAGGAGCAGTCTGTAGCCAATTCCAGCAGCAGCGGCACGGACGCGAAGCTAGCGAGGATAGTGGCGACAACAAGCAGAGGCGGTGCAGCGGGGCGACAGGGACCCCCGGCAAGGAACGGTGGCTACCGAGGTTGATGTAGGGGGCTCGGGCAGGAGGTGAAGGAGACGCGGCGATGCGTTCTCTGGCGAGAGGGCGAAGCAGAGGAGGCCGAGATCGAGCACGGGGAGGCTGAGGTCGCCACCGTAGATCCTGAGGATGTCGCTGGACTTGGAGGTTGAGGCGAGAAGGAGACGCAGAGGGGAGGCATGGCCTCACTAGAGCATCAGGCGACGGCGGGATAGCCTGTATGAGGCTGGAGTTGGAGAGAAGCTTGGGGCCCATGGTGGTCCTAGATGGCGGCAACACGGCCAAGCTTGAGGCCGACGGCTGGCGGGATTCGGCGGCGGAGCTGACAAGGCGGCGGCGCCGAGTACACGAGGAGGCGGGCGAGGAGATTGGGCACGAGCGAGAATTGCGGCCTGCGTGCATGGTTGTGCGAGGCTGGCGGACAGAGGGAGAGATGGGATCGATGGATATGGGGGTTCGGGCGTGGGTTCTACTAGCGGTGCCAGGAGGTCGACGAGGGAAGGAATCGAAGGTAAGAGAGGGGTTTCGGTCAGTGCTAGGGTTAGGATGGGCTTCTAGTAGCTGGCTGCTACTGGGCCTTAGGCGCAGATGGCCCAGGGGAGGTTGGGCCGGCATAGGAGGTAGGGAGGTCTAGCTGGGCCGGCTTCTCTCCTCTCTCTCTCTTTTTAACTATTCAAAGAAGCTGAAACTTGGAAGAAAAGCCGAGAGGGATAGCAGTGGGGTTTGGGTAGCAAGTAAGTTTTCTCAGACTAAAAAAACGAGCCTGATCCAAGAAAAATGGAAATGAAGACGTGGGTGAAGTTTGAATCAAACTCATTTGAATTTAATTCAAATGGTTTTGCATAGGAAGTAGGTGATAGGGAGGTCCAAAAATGTTGAGGTTTTTGGTGGAACTCTGGAAAGTGAAGAAAGAATTTAGGGAAAAGTTTGGAGACAAGGAATTTAGTAAGAAAAAGGATGGAATATTTTGCAAGTGTGTTGTGGTAAATTCCAAATAATTAGAATATTTATAATAGCTCCCTAAAAATAGTAGGAGACTTTTATATGTTATAAAGAGAATTTTACCATGTGAACTCCCTTGATTTAAATGGATCAAAGATCCGTGCCATTTATTTAGGTGAGTTTTAAAAAGGGGTGCATGATGACATGATGCAAAGATGAATGCAACGAACCAAACAAAACACATGACGAAACTCAGAATCCATGGAAGGCATCTAGAGTGCCGGTCTCGGGGCATCACATAGTTATTGCAAAAGTTTATTAGCCCTCGAGGTACTACTACGCATGCCCCTAGGGGGGATAGATTGGTAGGACAAGACCATCACTCATCCCCGACCGCCACACATAAGGAAGACAATCAATAATAAATCATGCTCCAACTTCTTAGCATAACGAGAGACCATATGTGCATGCTATGGGAATAAAAAACTTTAACACCAATATTCTTACTAAACCACAATTACTCACTAGCACAACCCACATATTAAAACCTTTATATCGCAAAACTATTGCAAGGAATCAAACATATCATATTCAGTGATCTACATGAAAGTTTTTCTTATATCCCTCTTGAATACCTATCATATTAGGGCCAAATTCATAACCCATAGTAATTTCCATTACTATTATCAACTCTCAAAAAGATATAAGTGAAGCATGAGAGTGCAACTATTTCTTCAAAATATAACCGCTGCCATGCTCTAAAAGATATAAGTGAAGCACTAGAGCAACTGCCTAGCTCAAAAGATATAAGTGAAGCACATTGAGTATTCTAACAAATCACGAATAATGTGTGTACCTCTCAAAAAGGTGTGTCCTGCAAAGATGATTGTGTCAAACTAAAAAGGAAACAAATCAAAGACTCATATAATAAACGATGCTCCAAACAAAACTCATATCATGTGATGAATAAAAATATAGCTCCAAGTAAAATTATCGATAGTTGGTAGAAGAGAGAGGCGATGCCTTTTGGGGCATCCCAAGCTTAGATGATTGGGAGTCCTTGAATATTACCTTGGCTTTTGCCACTCCTTATTCCTTCACCCATTGTGATCTCACCCAAAACTTGAAAACTTCAGCACAAGAAACTCAGCAAAAACCTTCGTGAGATCCGTTAGTATAACGAAGCAAATCACTACTTTAAGTACTATTTTGAACGTATTAATATTTTATTATTTCATTGTAGCTACTGTATTCTAATTTCACCATGGATTATACCCTCCCGATATAATCCATAGATTCATCAAAACAAGCAAACAACGCAATGAAAACAGAATCTTTTAAAAACAAAACAGTCTATAATAATTCAAAAAATGACAATACTTCTGTAAATCCAAAAATTCTGAAAAAATTAGGAGAACATAGGGAATTTGTACATAAATCATGTGTAAAAACATTAGAATTTTATTGCGCTCCAGGAAATCTAAAAAAATCAGCTACTAGACACAAAGGTTTCTGTTTTTACACAAAATCAAAGCAACTATCAACCAAATTGTCCCCAAGGCTTTACTTGGCACAAACACTAATTTAAAACGCAAAAACACAAGCATAACATTAGCATAATTGTGTGCACACAAAAAAATCAGAAACATAGACAAGAAAATTAAGATAACTATTGGTTTGCCTCCCAACTAGTGCTATCGTTTCACGCCCTTAGCTAGACGTAATGCATAGTTTCACGTGTTGTCATATTTGAGATTAATTCCATAGGTAGCCCTCATAATGGAATCATATGGTGGCCTAACTTCCTTTCTAGGTAAGTGTTCCATACCCTTATTTAACAAAAACTAGAATTTTATATTCCCTTCTTTCTTATCAGTAACAGCACCAATGGTTCGTAAGAATGGGCTACCAAGTATTATGGGACATGACGGATTACAATCAATATCAAGCACAATGAAATCAACAGGCACATAATTCATATTTGCAAGAATAGAACAACATTTATTCTAGCCAGAGGTTTGTTAATAGTGGAATTCGCTAAGTGCAAATTAAGAGAACATTCATCCATATTGGTAAAACCTAGCACATCACATAAAGATTTTGGTATTGTGGAAACGCTAGCACCCAAATGACATAAAATCATTGCACTCATATTTTTTTATTTGAACTTTAATGGTAGGTTCGCACTCATCATATAATTTCCTAGGTATTGAAACCTCCAATTCTAGCTTTTCTCCTAAAGCTTTCATCATCGCCTCTACGATATGTTTAGTAAAAGCCTTATTTTGCTCATAAGCATCGGGTGAATTTAGCATGGATTGCAACAAAGAAATACACTCAATCAAAGAACAACTATCATAATTAAAATCTTTGTGATACAAAAGAGTGGCCACATCACTATTTAAAGTTTTTACCTCTCCAAACCCACTTTTATCAATTTTTTCATTAAGATTTTCACCCTCCGAATCATGGGGATGCCTTCTAGCTAAACTTGGGACTAGGGTTGCGGGAGCTGCCAGGAGCCCACAAACTTGGTAGGCGTGCCCCCTGGGCTGTGGCGCCTAGGTGGGCCCCCTCTCGTAATTTCCTTCGCCAGTATTTTTTATATATTCCAAAATAATTCTCTGTAAATTTTTAGCTCAATCTGAGAACTTTTATTTCCGCACAAAAACAACACCATGGCAATTCTTCTGAAAACAGCCTCAGCCGAGTTAGTTTCATTCAAATCATGCAAGTTAGAGTACAAAACAAGAACAAAAGTGTTTGGAAAAGTAGATATATTTGGGATGTATCAAGGACGTAGGGGTTCACCTCCTTAAAGGAGGACCCGAACCTAGGTAAAAGTACCATGTCCCTTGTCTCTTATTACCCATCGATCTAATCTCACAACTCGGGCCCCGCTACCCGAGGTCTGCCTGTTTTGACACCGACACTCATCTTAAAAACTATACACTATGTCTAGAAGTCTAAGGCCACATTACAACTTTGAGAAATCCAAATTCTAATGTCAAATGTGGGTATGTTGGAATGTAGCTTTGGTACACCCCCCATGAAGTCTACACGAATCTTAAAGTTACATAAAAGGTTATCACCATATTAGCCTGCAAATCAAATGTATTAAATAGATTGGTCTGGATACAAAAGACTATCTTACCCTTTTTGATTGAAAGGGGTAACTTTGAATATCCAACTTTAATCTGCATCGAATTCTATAAACTTTTCCAGAGGGGGTATACCAAAGAAAAATTCGGCATGTTCAGAAAGGAGATTCTTTTTACTACCCAAATACTCTCTCTCCTCTACCCACAATGAATTTGAGTAAGCCAAAAAATTGTTATGCTACTGGAGATGCTCTTACATAATTTTTGTCATCGAGATGTGCATTTAAATACCTATGGGACCAGTTGAACCTTAAATAATTTTTGGACCACGAATGTATTTTACTTTTTAAATATCAATATGAGCTATTTTGGATTGTTTTAGAATAAGGACATATTAAACAACTTGAATACCTTAGACTATAGCAAATGTTTTGACACCATCAAGAAATGGATTGTAATAACATAATGACTGTTATGAATTCTACAAAAACTACTTTAGGTGAATGTAAATAAGAGGGCACACAATTTAATTTCTTTAAGGACACAACCTAGTATCAAGATGTGTTTATGGTAACTTTTTGAATAAATGTCAAGAGTAGTTTTCGTATACAAACTCTTTATTGAATTTGTCCTGAAATAAATTAATTCAGGGAGTTTCAAATAGGACATGCACAGTTGTAGTCAAATATTTCTAAAAGATGAATAAAGTAAAAAAAATCAATATGTCCATATCAAATACCAATATTGAGTTAACTATTGGTGATTTTTCATTTGATGGTAGATTTTTCCTAGACTATCATCTGAAACTTTGAAGTGGTTTAGTCATTGCACATTTCTTATTTCTTCAGTTTTATATTTAAGCTCGGATCCAACAAATGGGACTTCCATAGCCTAATGAAACCTTTATTATCGTCTAAAATATAAGACGGTAAGCATTAGAACGTGAAATATCTCTTTAGTTTCTTCTATGTTTCTGGTGTTGGTAGAATATCTGTATTCGCTTAGCAAAATGTGACTGGTGACTCATATACTACTACTTAGAAAAATATCACGGTGTCCAAATCGTGCTCCAAACCATGTGATGACTCCAGGTACCGGCTCGATCTCAAGGTCCATTCATTGGGAGCAGTTAGAACCCTTGTAATTGTGGATAAGTTTCTGGAAAAATCGCCTAGCTTCTCTACTCTCTTTTTAGGGAAAATCGCCCACCTTCTAGGTGGTTCAAACAACTAATCCGGCGTTTAGGGCTGACCTGCATGGGTGCCAAATCCGATGCATGCTAGCCATTGGATTAGCATAGTGGCGCCGCCAGGAAATGAAGGTTGGGTATTCACCAAAAAACTTTTTTGCTCTAAATATAGTATATGAACCAAACAACAGACCACTAGCAATATATGAACAAAACAACACTAGCATAATTCAAATAAGCTAACATCCTTCTTTTTCATCTACATCACAAATCACATAAACAAAGTAAAATCAGTGGCAATGTCGCATGGACCGGTGAACATTGGACAAAGAAGCAATTCAATTTCAGTTTTACAAGCAATCACTGGAAAATCTTTAGATTTTTTTAAAAACAAAGAGAAAGTATACCTTGGTGGATGCTAAACTAGATGTAGATCAGTAGATGGATGCAGAATGTCTAGGGCGGAGCCGTGAGGTGACCTGGGAAGGGCTAGGTGCCTACTTGGGCTAGGGAGCCGTCAGCCGGAAGGCTGGAGGTGGACCGGAGCCTAGCGGGGCCACGCCACCACAGAGGCTGGCGCAGAGTGGCAGAGGGTCGGAGGGCGTCTGGGCAAGGGTGGGCCAGCAGGGGAGGAAGAGGTAGAGGGAGGCCGGAGGGAGGGGGCCGAGGGGTGAGGCGAGGGAGGAAGGAGAGTGAGGGAGTCCTGGATTAGGGGACCTCGGGTGTCTAGACTATTTGATATGGGCCGGACTGATGGGCCGTGAAGATAAAAGTAGAAGACTTTCCCCGTGTCCGGGTAGGACTCCTATATGCGTGAAAGGCAAGTTTGGTGTCTGGTTATGTTATTTCCTTCCCTTACAAACGGACTCGGTACAACCCTAGGCCTCTCCGGTACGTATATACACCGAAGGGGTTAGTCCATAGAGATCATCAGAATTCTCATAGGCTAGACAGCTAGGGTTTATCCATTATGATTGTCGGTGTCAAAACCGGCGGATCTCGGGTAGGGGGTCCCGAACTGTGCGTGTAAGGTTGATGGTAACAGGAGATAGGGGACACGATGTTTACCCAGGTTCGGGCCCTCTCTATGGAGGTAATACCCTACTTCCTGCTTGATTGATCTTGATGAATATGAGTATTACAAGAGTTGATCTACCATGAGATCATAATAGCTGAACCCTAGAGGTCTAGCTTGTGTGGCTATGATAATAATGGTCCTCCCTCTGGACTAAGCCCTCCAGTTTATATATACACCGGGGGGATCTACGGTTACATAAGGTCGGTTACAAAGAAAGGAATCTACTTATTTGATCGCCAAGCTTGCCTTCCACGCCAAGGAGAGTCTCATCCGGACACAGGTGCAGTCTTCGGTCTTCGTAGCTTCACAGCCCATCAGTCCGGCCCATGGCTAATAGGCCGAACGCCCGAGGGCCCCCTAGTCCAGGACTCCCTCAGTAGCCCCCGAACCAGTCTTCAATGATGAGGTGTTCAGCGCATAGATTGTCTTCGGCATTGCAAGGCGGGTTCATCCACTGATGACTTCCAAGTAGTGTGTTCGGCCTTCCATTTAATGTTGTACCCCTCGGCTTCTGTGCATCGATAACTTCAGTTTCCATGTGTCGAGCGAATGCGAGAGGTCAGGGTATTTTTGCATATACCACCCTGACAGTACCAAAAAGGTGCCTATTTAAAGAGAATAGATCTCAGATCCCCTCCAAATCTCACGGAAGAAACCCTCAGAGCTTGTGGAGCAGAACTGCCCCAACATGGCTAGCGCTCCTCCTCTCGTCCCCACAACTCCGAAAAGGGGGATTGGGAGAGATGTTCAGTTTCTCATAGTCAGCTGGTGAAGCTGCAAACATAGGGCTTTCTTTCCCCCGCGGATTTGGTCCCCGTACGAGCAGGGATGACGTCCTTCAAGGGCGGGGCTCAAGCAAAGAACTTCCCCAATCTGTCCAGGGGAGAATGAGTATGCTTCATCCCCTTCTTGTTAAGAGGTGTCGGATTTCTGATCCATCCCTTCCACTGAGGTCTGCTGGAGTATTACGGCCTCTAACTGCACAGTGTCACTCCCGCCTCTATCCTTCATGTTGCGGGTTATGTCGCTCTATGCGAGCTATTCCTGGGTTGTGAGGCCCATTCGATTTATGGAGAAGACTGTTCTGCCTCGTCCCTCATAATCAAGGTGGGTCAATTTTTGAAGTGGGAGGAGCCAAAGTGTGGCGCATCGCCGGGACCGGATACCTGTCCGGCACGCCGAAGAAAGCTTCCGAAGAGTGGCCTTCCGAATGGTTCTACATCGACGACGTCGCTCTACCCTACCCCGTCCGCATGGGCCTCCCCGAGTTTTCAAGTGCTCCGTTGGATCCTAGAACAACCTACGTTCAAGCATAACTCCAACACCGTGTTCACTTCCCGGACCCCGCCGAGAAGAGACCATCATGGCTACTCACGCGGTTGATGCATTTTCATTTAAGTTAAGTGTCAAGTTCTTTACAACCGGACATTAACAAATTCCCATCTGCCCATAACCACGGGTACAGCTTTCGAAAGTTCAAATCCCTGCAGGGGTGTCCCAACTTAGCCCATCACAAGCTCTCATGGTCAATGAAGGATATTCCTTCTCCCAGGAAGACCCGATCAGACTCGGAATCCCGGTTACAAGACATCTCGACAATGGTAAAACAAGTCCAGCAACACCACCCGAATGTGCCGACAAATCCCAATAGGAGCTGCACAAATATCGTTCTCAGGGCACACCAGATAAGCAATCCGTACAACTAAAACCAGCCCTTGAGTTTCCCCGAGGTGGTGCTACAAGGGGCTCTAGTTTGGACCAACACTCAGAGGAACACTGGCCCGGGGGGTTTAATAAAGATGACCCTTGAGTCCGCGGAACCCAAGGGAAAAAGAGGCTAGGTGGCGAATGGTAAAACCAATGTTGGGCATTGCTGGAGGAGTTTTTTTCAAGGCGAACTGTCAAGGGGTTCCCATTATAACCCAACCACGTAAGGAATGCAAAATCAAGGAACATAACACCGGTATGACAGAAACTAGGGCGGCAAGAGTGGAACAAAACACCAGGCATAAGGCCGAGCCTTCCACCCTTTACCAAGTATATAGATGCATTAAATTAAATAAGAGATATTGTGATATCCCAACAAAATATCCATGTTCCAACAAGGAACAAACCCCAATCTTCACCTGCAACTAGCAACGCTATAAGAGGGGCTGAGCAAAGCGGTAACATAGCCAAACAATGGTTTGTTAGGACAAGGTGGGTTAGAGGGTTGACATGGCAATTTGGGAGGCATGATAAGCAAGTGGTAGGTATCGTAGCATAGGCATAGAAAAAGAGCGAGCATCTAGCAAGCAAAGATAGAAGTGATTTCGAGGGTATGGTCATCTTGCCTGCAAAGTTCTCTGAGTTGACTTGATCCTCGTAAACGTACTCAACGGGCTCCCTCGATCACGTACTCGTCTCCCGGCTCTACCCAAAGCAAGAAACACAAGCAAAGGGAGAACAATCAACCACGTGCAATGCACAAACAACATGATGCAAAACATGTCATGAGATGCGGGATGCGATATGTGATGCATATGCATGATTTAGAAAGGAATGATTGAACCTGGCCTCAACTTGGAAATCCAAGAGTTCCACTGGAAAGAGGGGTTGATTTCGGTCGAAAACGATATAAAGATCACCGGAATCAGATGCACGGTTTGGAAATGACAAGCAAAACAAATATGGCACCGGTCTGCGATTAACAGCACGAAGCCTTCTAAATGCCTCAAGAACAAGCTATAGCACTCTAACATAGCAACAAAATACATGGCAGGGATCCACTCAATATGCTTGACAAAAGATGAACACTTCGCTATGGCTAATTCACTCAATAGCAAGCTCGAACAGGCATGGCAAAAGTGCAAAAGATAACAGGTTTCAGACTTAGTGAAATTAACAGCATGTCAGGAATTTAACATCAGGAAGCAATCTTTAGAGAAGGATAACAACATGCTACAGGAAAATATCATGGCAAAGCATGGCATGAAGCTACTCAAAGCATACAACAGAAGTCCCTTACTAACAATAAGCCAAAAGGGATCAGAAAATACAATTGCAACCACGTGAACATAGCAATTATCGTTAACAGATTCAGACTTAGTGAAAAACTAGAACATGGCAAAACATATATCAAGTAGGCATGTTTACGAGCTCGATGCACTCACTACAAGGCATGGCATGATAAAATAAGCATACACCCACCAAGTAGACATGGCATAGAAGCTAGACATGGCAAGAACAACATCGTAGCATGCACGGATCAACTACAACAAGCTCGGCAAAATTGCTAAACATGTTAACAACCTGCCAGGAACATTGTATAGCAAATGTAGAGCTCGAATGACTCAGGCTAGGGTGCTCCATAAATGCAAACAAAGACATGGATGGATATAGCACAACATTATCTACAAAACATCGTTACTGATCATGCTCAAAAGAGGCATAGATCTCTCGGTAGCAACAAGAACACATGGCATAAAAATATAAACAGGGCAAAGACTTAGAATATTTCTAAGTCCCTGAAATCAGCAACATTAAGTAAGCTACTTTGCATGCTTGTGCTAGTCACCACAGAGATCACAAAAATACATGGCATACACCCCTGTAAAGATAACATGGCATGCTTCAAAACACATGTAGAGCTCAAGATCATATCATGCACACACTAATCATGGCAAAAATGACAAATGAGCAAATGCTGTAACAGATCTGAAACTAACATCACATAGTCCTCTTCCAACAGCATTTAGGGCATCAAGATGAGCTAAAATGAAAATGATGCAATGAGATGAAATGGAGTACTCATCGAGACGAACATTTTGATATGCTACACGCACGAATCGGAGCCACGGTGACGAAGTTATGCACTGATGAAGATAGCAAAAATCTAGGGTTTCGGGGAGAAAAAGTCAACCGAGTTCGTCCAGATCCAGATCCGGATCTCGCCGAAATCTCTGTAGCAGTTTGCCGGAGTTGGGTCGCCGTCCGGAGATGAGGAAGAGGCGGGGATGCGAGGTGGTGGTGTGGCCGAGGCGAGGTCGGGCGGCGCCGAAGACGAAGGAGGGGTCAGGGCGGCGACGACCGGAGTTCGGCGCGGTGGCGGGCTCCGGCAGGTGCCGCGGTGGCGCGCGGGCTCTGCGGTGGTGGGCGGTGCCGGCGACGAGGGTCGGTGGCGGCGGGGCGCTGACTCCCTGGCGGCGCGCGAGGATCCCGGCGCGGGACGGTGGCTCGGGCCCGCGGGGGCTGGAGACGGGCCTCGGCGGGCCACACGGGTGGGACGGCAGAGGACAGTGACGTGGCCAACGCGGATTGGATGAGGCGACGGAGTGGACGCGTCCGCCGGCAGGCGGACATGTCCCGTGGCGCGAGAGGAGCGGGGGTTAAGGTTCATCCGCGAAAAATTCGGGGAGGCACACATATATATAGGTAGAGGGAGCTAGGAGAGTCCAAATGACATGCGGTTTGAGGCCACGCGATCTTGATCGAACTTCCTAGGTGATAGAGGAGTTTTAGGTGGGTTTTGGGCCACTTTGGAGGAGTGTTGGGCTGCAACACACACGAGGCCTTTTCGGTCCCTCGGTTAACCGTTGGAGTATCAAACGAAGTCCAAATGGTACGAAACTTGACAAGCGGTCTACCGGTAGTAAACCAAGGCCGCATTACAAGTCTCAGCCCAATCCGAGAACGTTTAACATCCGCACACAAAAAGAGGTAGAAAGGGACACCGGAGGACATTGGAGCGCCGGATTGCAAAATGGACAATGGGGAAAATGCTCGGATGCATGAGACGAATAGGTATGCAAATGCGATGCACATGATGACATGATATGAGATGGATGACACACAAGCAAAAGACATGGCAACCACAACGAATAACTGGAAGACACCTGGCACATCGGTCTCGGGGCGTTACAACACTCCACCACTATGACAGGATCTCGTCCCGAGATCTAGAATGGCACCAGAGGGGAAAACCGAAGGAAAAGAGAAGAGGTAAAACTAAGTTGCTCCATTGGCAAACGAGTGAAACCAAAGAACCTTGAAAAGGTTAAGCCATTTCGAGTAAAGAATACAACTAAGATGAACGAAGTTGAAAACGCTCTGTTAGAAAAGAGGAACAAGGAACATCACGAGAACCCTGTAGGTTGAAAGACATGAGAAAAGGGTTGCAATGGACAAGAAGTACATCCAAACACTCCGGTAGAAACGAGATGTACAAGGAACGATAAGAATCAATCACGATAACACTCCGGTTAAACCAAGATAGAGAAGGAATAAGACTGATATAATTTGGACAGCACTCCGACTGAAAATGGGAGGAATTGAACATGATCTTGACAAGATGATAGGATACTTGAAAAGAGGACACGACACTCCGGTTAAATGGATAAACCAAGAAAAGAACATGATCCTGACAAAAACCAGAAGAAAGTTTGAAGAGAGCAGCAACACAATGCCTCCGAAACAAAAGTAAGAATGGAATGGAATGAACGAAGGGAAACACGATCTTGAGAGAGCACGCTTAGAACAAATGCTAGAACGGAGTTGTTGGAAAACCAACAATGAAAAGAATAATCTTGATATGGTCTTATGGAATACATCTCAAATTATGAGGTGACAACCTGCCACTCATGGGAAGAAGAATTGGATTGATATGAACAAGGAGACGAGAAACTTATTTCACCGGGAGGATAAAAGAAGAACTTGGGTCATTGATGAGCACCATAAATAGCAACAATCCTTATGGAAGGCTTTAGGTGAAACATGACACAAGATAACTCCAACGAAGAGGTTGATGGATTTAAAATACCTCCTTCTTGATAACTTGTGAATCATGAAACACGAAGGAAAATTATCAACAATGACATAACACCACCTCCAATGATATGGAAGAAAGAATTGCACTCCAGATTGCAAAATGAAGAATGTTTGAGCTCCTCTGAAAAGAATCTCAAAGAACACTTCGAGAAGGAATTAAATCTTTGATGAGCCATCATGTAGAACCTTCATGAAGAACTCCGGTAACCAAAAGAATGATCAAACGAAAGGAAAGAGAAGTTGAAAACACAAAGTGAAACCTTGCAATGGTTAGAATAAACTTTGCGACTAGATAAAGTGGAAGCTCGTAACACCGGAATAAAAGATAAGGCATCTCGAACCGAGAATGTGATATGATGGACCACTCCGGAATAAGGAGTTGAATTTACTCGATGAAACAAAAATAAGAATTACATTATACTTATCCTTCACCAATTTAAATTGATGACAAACAATGGATTTGGCATACTACTTATTCTCGTAGAAAGGATTAAGATAGATATAGCGTCAACTTGGGAAGGTCTTCAATGAACCGCCGGTAGGATTGGAACAACGAATGAATTGATATGATAACAGCGGAAGAGAATCCTGGAAGAACCACCGTAAGAATTGAACAACAAATGAAGTAAAAGGATGAATCACCGGTAAGAATTGGCAAATGATCAAACATACTTGAGACAATCTAGATACATGAGAACGAAGGAATCACGAACTGATTAGAGATCACTTGAACGATGCACCGGTAAGATTGGAGAATGATAACTGAAAGCTGAGAATGAATAAACCTGAATTGATGGACTCTGGATAATCAAACTGAGAAGACTCTTGAATTGCTTCGGATGGGTGAAAAGAATTCTCACGATCAAAAATAATTATGAGAGGATGGCAACAAACTAGAATCACGAATCTTGGAGAAAGAATTTGACAGATCTTGGAGAAATACATATGACTGATGATAACCCATTCTTACGTCAAACTTTAGAAGATTTGAGAATAACTCCGGGAGAATAAGAAGAGTCAGGTAATATCCTGGAAAAGACCTGTGGGTTAGGGCCCACTCAAGAGAAAACACCGTTGACGATTGAAAAGGAAGATTGCACCGGTTGAGTTAAAAGACTTGAATGAGATAACAACCTCGAAATAGCTTGAATGGATTGAGAATGGAAACGAATCTTCTGAGATATCTTCAGCACTCCGGAACAAATGAATAGCGAGAGGTGAAATGATTAAGAGGTGCGCTGGCATAAGAAAAACATTGGGAAAAATGAAAGGACTATGCTCAATATCAAGGTTTGAATTGAATCCATCGGAGAAGGAAAAGAATGAAGAATGATGAACTAGTAGAGCATCTTCAAGAGAACCACCGGGTAAGAATGTTTGTTGAAAAGAACGGAGAGACTTCACATCCATAAAATGGATGACGAATTAAGAAATCCGAGTCCTTGAAGGAAAAAGGGGTGGGAGGGCGGGAAAAACAATGGTAACTTGGGGACAGATGAAACGAACACCATTGCAAAGAACTGAGAATTGATCTCGCGAATGTAGAAATGATCGGATCCACTTGACGAGAAGCACACCGGTTGAAAAGTATTGACATGACAATCTCAATTATCAAGAAGGATTAGTATTCGCATAGGAGTATGAGAAGACCGCTTAGGAAAGTTATGGAATCAACTCTTGACTTCGAAGCAACTCGAATACCATAGCTCAAAAACAAAACAAAGGATTGACTTGCAGAATAAGCCGGAACAAACATATGATAGAGATTTCGTCCGAAGTTTTCATGGTGGAACCTACACGGGCTCGATCGTACAGCACCATCATGTACAAGGTAGTGCACATGACATACGAAGCTTCCCCGAGTCAGCGTAGCCAAGGACTCTTTAAGACACAACGAGACCACTGTAAAACCGACCGTGGATAGGCGGACCACTAGACGTCGAACCCCAATTTCATATCATACATCTGTCGGAAAGATATCCTAAGAGCTACTTGAATTCCCACTTATAAACTCCCGAAACTTTCCGGTTATGCAATCAGGTGTTGGGGATACAGGGGAAGCATAATATCTCACCCAAAACTAGCAAATCCTACATCCAGTTGTATCCATCCTTCAACACATAACCAAGAAACCTTCGGAAAACATTTACCTCAACCTTCGAAAAGCATCTGTTATACGAGTTATGGCAATACTCCCAAACTCCCGCATGAGTACTGGGTGGCGTCGAGGTTATCTCACCAACAACTACATAAAAGAGATTTTCGATGTCGGTGAAACTCAGGTATTCCAGAATTGCAACGATAAAATTGTGACGACAACACCTCGGAGCTCAACTCCCCAGGACACTGCCACAATGCCTAAATGTCAGGAGGCACCAAGAACAATGTTCTCGTCACAAAACCATCGGAACGATTCCAAGATACCCGCATGATCCTAAATTTTTTTAGTGAAGTTTGAGAAGAGAAGAGTCAAAACTCTATGTCAGGATGCCTCACCAGAGCGACGAAGGGACTGAGGAGTAAAAATAATTCCTACTCTCCAATATATATAAACCTAAATGACTCAAAACATTTTTCTAGACTCAACAATGCCAGCGATTCGATCAAGCAGGGGGCTCCTAAGGTCGGGGAAGGCTCTGATACCAACTTGTAATGCCCACGATGCGGCTATATCTCCCACGTGTCGATGCACGACTTAGAGGCATAACCGCATTGTAAGCAATGTCGCAAGTGAGGTAATCTTCACACAACCCATGCAATACATAAGGGAAAAAGATACATAGTTGGCTTACAATCGCCACTTCACACAATACATGAAAATCATTACATCATCCAGATACATTCAAGGTCCGACTACGGAACGAAAATAAAAAAAGAAGACTACCCGAAATGCTACACAGATCCCCGATCATCCCAACTGGGCTCCACTACTGATTAACTGAAAAACGGAACAACATATTGAACACGATCTTCATAGAGCGCCTCCTTAGCTCGGTTTCGTCACCTGCACGATATCATCGGCACCTGCAAACTGGTTTCGGAAGTAATCTGTGAGTCACGGGGACTCAGCAATCTCACACCCTTGCAATCAAGACTATTTAAGCTTATGGGTAGGGAAAAGGTATGAGGTGGAGCTGAAGCAAGCGACTAGCATATTTGGTGGCTAACATAAGCAAATGAGAGCGAGAAGAGAAGGCAAAGGCACGATCGATGAACTATGATCAAGAAGTGATCCTAGAACAACCTACGTTCAAGCATAACTCCAACACCGTGTTCACTTCCCGGACCCCGCCGAGAAGAGACCATCATGACTACACACGCGGTTGATGCATTTTAATTTAAGTTAAGTGTCAAGTTCTCTACAACCGGACATTAACAAATTCCCATCTGCCCATAATCGCGAGCACGACTTTCGAAAGTTCAAATCCCTGCAGGGGTGTCCCAACTTAGCCCATCACAAGCTCTCACGGTCAATGAAGGATATTCCTTCTCCTAGGAAGACCCGATCGGACTCGGAATCCCGGTTACAACACATCTCGACAATGGTAAAACAAGTCCAGCAACACCACCCGAATGTGCTGACAAATCCCGATTGGAGCTGCACATATCTCGTTCTCAGGGCACACCGGACAAGCAATCCGTACAACTAAAACCAGCCCTCGAGTTTCCACGAGGTGGCGCTGCAAGGGGCTCTAGTTTAGACCAACACTCAGAGGAGCACTGGCCCGGGGGGGTTTAATAAACATGACCCTTGAGTCTGCGGAACCCAAGGGAAAAAGAGGCTAGGTGGCAATTGGTAAAACCAATGTTGGGCATTGCTGAAGGAGTTTTATTCAAGGTGAACTATCAAGGGGTTCCCATTATAACCCAACCGTGTGAGGAACGCAAAATCAAGGAACATAACACCGGTATGACGGATACTAGGGTGGCAAGAGTGGAACAAAACACCAGGCATAAGGCCGAGCCTTCCACCCTTTACCAAGTATATAGATGCATTAAATTAAATAATAGATATTGTGATATCCCAACAAAATATCCATGTTCCAACAAGGAACAAACTCCAATCTTCACCTGCAACTAGCAACGCTATAAGAGGGGCTGAGCAAAGCGGTAACATAGCCAAACAACGGCTTGCCAGGACAAGTTGGGTTAGAGGGTTGACATGGCAATTTGGGAGGCATGATAAGCAAGTGGTAGGTATCTTAGAATAAGCATAGCAAAAGAGCGAGCATCTAGCAAGCAAAGATAGAAGTGATTTCGAGGGTGTGGTTATCTTGCCTGCAAAGTTCTCGGAGTTGACTTGATCCTCGTAAACGTACTCAATGGGCTCCTCGATCACGTAATCGTCTCCCGGCTCTACCGAAAGCAAGAAACACAAGCAAAGGGAGAACAATCAACCACGTGCAATGCACAAACAACATGATGCAAAACATGTCATGAGATGCGGGATGCGATATGTGATGCATATGCATGATTTAGAAAGGAATGATTGAACCTGGCCTCAACATGGAAATCCAAGAGTGCCACTAGAAAGAGGGGTTGATTTCGGTCGAAATCGATATAAAGATCACCGGAATCGGATGCACGGTTTGGAAATGACAAACAAAACAAATATGGCACCGGTCTGCGATTAACAGCACGAAGCCTTCTAAATGCCTCAAGAACAACAAGCTACATCACTCTAACATAGAGACAAAATACATGGCATGGATCCACTCAAGATGCTTGACAAAATATGAACACTGATCTACGGCTAATTCACTCAATAGCAAGCTCAAACAAGCATGGCAAAAGTGCAAAAGATAATAGGTTTCAGACAGTGAAATTAACAGCATGTCAGGAATTTAACATCAGGAAGCAATCTTTAGAGCAGGATAACAACATGCTACAGGAACATATCATGGCAAATCAAAGCATGACATGAAGCTACTCAAAGCATAAAACAAAAGTCCCTTACTGGCGATAAGCCAAAAGGGATCAGAAAATACAATTGCAACCACGTGAACATAGCAATTATCGTTAACAGATTCAGACTTAGTGAAAAACTGGAACATGGCAAAACAGATATCAAGTAGGCATGTTTATGAGCTCGATGCACTCACTACAAGGCATGGCATGATAAACTAAGCATACACCCAGCAAGTAGACATGGCATAGAAGCTATACATGGCAAGAACAACATCGTAGCATGCACGGATCAACTACAACAAGCTCGGCAAAATTTCTAAACATGTTAACAACCTGCCAGGAACATTTTATATTAAAAGTAGAGCTCGATTGACTCAAGCTAGGGTGCTCCATAAATGCAAACAAAGACATGGATGGATATAGCACAACATTATCTACAAAACATCCTTACTGATCATGATCAAAAGAGGCATAGATCTCTCGGTAGCAACAAGAACACATGGCATAAAAATATAAACAGGGTAAAGACTTAGAATATTTCTAAGTCCCTGAAATCGGCAACATTAAGTAAGCTACTTTGCATGCTTGTGCTAGTCACCACAGAGATCACAAAAATACATGGCATACACCCCTGTAAAGATAACATGGTATGCTTCAAAACTCATGTAGAGCTCAAGATCATATCATGCACACACTAATCATGGCAAAAATGACAAATGAGCAAATGATGTAACTGATCTGAAACTAACATCACATAGTCCTCTTCCAAAAGCATTTATGGCATCAAGATGATCTCAAATGAAAATGATGCAATGAGATGAAATGGAGTACTCGTCGAGACGAACATTTTGATATGCTACACGCACGAATTGGAGCCACGGTGACGAAGTTATGCACTAATGAAGATAGCAAAAATCTAGGGTTTCGGGGAGAAAAAGTCAACCACGTTCGTCCAGATCCAGATCCGGATCTCGCCAGAAACACTGTAGCAGTTCACCGGAGTTGGGTCACTGGCTGGAGACGAGGAAGAGGCGGGGAGGCAAGGTGGTGGTGCGGCTGTGGCGAGGTCAGGCGGCGCCGGAGACGGAGGAGGGGCCAGGGCGGCGACGACCGGAGTTCGGCGTGGTGGCGGGCTCCGGCAGGTGCCGCAGTGGCGCGCGGGCTCGGCGGCGATGGGCGGCGCCGGTGACTAGGTTCGGTGGCGGCGGGGCGCCGACTCCCTGGCGGAGCGCGAGGATCCCGGCTCGGGACGGCGGCTCGGGCCCGCGGGGGCTGGAGACGGGCCTCGGCGGGCCGCGCGGGTGGACCGGCGGAGAATGGTGACGTGGCCGGCGCGGATTGGCTGAGGCGGCGGAGTGGATGCATCCACCGGCGGGCGGACATGTCCGGCGGCGCGAGAGGAGCGGGGGTTAGGGTTCATCCGCGAAAAATTCGGGGAGGCACACATATATATATAGGTAGAGGGTGCTAGGAGTGTCCAAATGAGGTGCGGTTTGCGGCCACGCGATCGTGATCGAACGACCTAGGTGATAGAGGAGGTTTAGGTGGGTTTTGGGCCACTTTGGAGGACTGTTGGGCTGCAACACACATGAGGCCTTTTAGGTCCCTCGGTTAACCGTTGGAGTATCAAACGAAGTCCAAATGGTACGAAACTTGGCAGGCGGTCTGCCGGTAGTAAACCATGGCCGCATGACAAGTCTCGGTCCAATCCGAGAACGTTTGACACCCGCACACGAAAAGAGGTAGAAAGGGACACCGGAGGACATAGGAGCGCCAGATTGCAAAACGGACAACGGGGAAAATGCTCGGATGCATGAGACGAACAAGTATGCAAATGCGATGCACATGATGACATGATATGAGATGCATGACACACATGCAAAAGACATGGCAACCACAGCGAATAACTGGAAGATACCTGACACATCGGTCTCGGGGCGTTACATAAGTTCACATGGAGCAGAGTATATGGCTAGTCGATGGTGCGACCAGATACCGTTAACCATTGGTAGCCATGTTTTTCCGTCCAACCTAATTATCTTGGAGTCACAAGGATTGGATGTGATATTAGGTATGGACTGGATGTCAAAGTATGGAGGAAACATTGACTTTGTTAGTAAGTCAATTTGTCTCACCACTCCGGAGGGAAAAAGGATCAAGTATATATCTAGGCATGCGCCAAGAAGTATCCAAGTAAATACCCTCACGGGAGTTGTTCCGGAGGAAGTGCCTGTAGTAAAGGATTATCTGTATGTTTTTCCGGAGGAGTTACCAGGCATGCCACCGGATCGAGATATCGAGTTTTTGATAGAGCTATTACCAGGCACAGGACCAATATCCAGGAGACCCTATAGGATGCCCGCAAATGATTTGAAGGAGATTAAGAAACAGATCAAGGAGTTATTGGAGAAAGGTTACATTCGACGGAGTTCATCACCATGGGGAGCTCCAGTGCTTTTGGTTGAGAAGAAGAATAAATCCCTAAGAATGGTTGTTGATTATCGGGCCTTGAACGAGGTAACGATTAAGAACAAGTACCCATTCACTACAAGAAATATGTCAACTTCTGACCCTCACTATTGGTCCCTGAAAGGTCATTGTTTTTCATTTGCGACCTTTTTTGACCAAAAATAGAAGGTCAAAAGCTGGCGATCGTAAACTGAAATTAACGACCTTCTCACGTTTATGACCAAAATATGCCTACTGTTTTATTTTGGTCACTAGCAGCCTCCCCAGGCCACATAGGCATCCGACGTGGAAATCTGATGTGGCACAAGAATCAGCCCGGTCCAATTCGATTTTCTACATGGGCCTAGCCCAACAATTCGGCCTTTTAATGTATTTTTTTCCTATTAATTTGGTTGACTACATGGGCCAAGACCACATTTTAGCCTTTTAATCTTTTTTTCAAATGAGTCCATCCCAATGTTTTCCGGGTTTTTCTTTCCTGGGCCTTGGCCTTTCCACATTCATTTATTTTCGTTTTACTTTTTTACCCAAAATATTTGTCCAATATAATTGATCCTTAGCCTCTTTAAGGTCCAACTCCAGACCATTTAAAGAAATTTTTCAAACCAGTTTGAATAACAATATGAATCAAGTTACCACGAATTAGCTGAATATTACGGAAATATCTCAGAACACACATTCTACAAATTTCCATCACATATGTA
Organism: Triticum dicoccoides; assembly: GCF_002162155.2. Classification (NCBI taxonomy): domain Eukaryota; kingdom Viridiplantae; phylum Streptophyta; class Magnoliopsida; order Poales; family Poaceae; genus Triticum; species Triticum dicoccoides. Next base: position 303,201,738 of record NC_041392.1, on the reverse strand, counting down.
CAGATTCAAGCAACCTACAACATGTTGTAGTCAAGCATTCAGGTGCTGGAATACTCTAGAACAGGAAGAATAAATAGAACAAGCCTATCTAGTGCTTCATGACGAGAAAACATTGTAATCTACTTCTTCAAGTACTGCTTCTTCCTTTTGCAAAACATCTGGACATTCAAAAGAGAACAAAAAGTATGTCACTGGTAGAAGAAATATTACACGGATACTTTTAACATAAAAACTAAAGACACACCAGTATTTTATCATTCTACTTATTATTATTTTAACAAGCTCATTCTACTTATCTAGAATAGGCATATTCATCAAAACAGGGAATTGAATTGGCACATATGACAAACTTAGCATGAAATAAGCATTGAATGTTTCACATACACGACAAGGTTTAAAAACGACCATTCAAAGTTACAGCAGATCAAAGTTCCATTTGAGTATAAGGAACAATACTCATATTCAATCAATAAGCAACTATGTCAAAATTAATTCAGATTTACTAATGTGTGTGTCAAATGATACATGTAATAGGACAGCGGCGTTAATACTAATCAGGTTACTCAATCATAAGGCATGTGAGCAGGATTGATGAATATGGCATGAAAAACCAGTAATGTGAAACTGGACATATAGGTAGAACACAAACAAAGTAAAATTGTTTAAGAAAGGGCAAATGGGCAACTAATATACTCACAGCCCTGCAAATAACAATGTGCATCAAACAAGAAACCACCAGAGATAAAGCATCTAGAGAAACCGAATATGGTGTCCACTTTATGCTACAGCATCGCCATCAGGATTAAAACAACATATGGATATTCAGTGCTAGGTTAGACCATATATAGTACCAAAATAAAAAAAATTAGTTGTTACAACCAAAGAACTAACGGGGCTTTGGCAATCATTCAGCAATTCCCATCTAGCCAGCAGCAATACCACTAGTACTTAACCAGAGTCAACAAGCAGTAAGCAACAGAACCAGCTAGTAGATACAAGCAACACACTCTAAAGAGGAATTGATTTTGATGTCAGTTTCTAGTTTACCAAAAGAAACTGACATATGTAGCATCAAGGAACACCTGCAGCTGCAGCACTGATTTGATTGTGAGGAAATTTGTGAAGGGGAATGGGTGAGATAGTGTAGTGGGGAGAGAAATCTCAAGTACCTCAACTCAGCAGCATTAGGAACGGACGACGACAGCATCCTGCGTCGGCGTCTCTTGTACGGCACCAGACACGGCTGTGTCCCTGCCGGCAGAGGGCTCTCCCGGTGCGTGACCATCAAGGAGGAGGTGAGCAGGCCCAGCTCGACGCCGCAAACGGGGGAGTGCGGTCGGAGATGGCGGAACCGGCAACGCAGCTGATCTGGATATGGATCGGCGGTGGGATACCTACATCAAGATTCAAGAATCAAGGTTTCATCAGTAAATCATAAGAAAGAAAATCTCAAGTCAAGTTTTCCTAAATCAACTAGACTTCACTGTGTAGGTACTACCAAGTACCAACCACTTAAATGGCTAAGTACCATGCTTTAGTTCTACATCTCTACAGATCTATATTTACCAACCCAATATGCCCAATTTCCCACGGACCGATTCACAGTTATTATAACTTACAGGTTAAGCCTAGGGAATCAAAGGAAATACACATCAGAAATGCTAGGTACATGTTGGGGTCGGCACTATAATGTTTCAAACTTATTTTGCACAAAAAACCATAGGAGGTTTGTTGTACTCGATTAGGAAACAATGACAAGCATGAACACTTAACCAATTAATCAATATATATACCCAACCGTTCGTCCAAATTAAACAAGACATAAATTAGCTACATAATTGGAGTTAGCTTATCTTAATCAGGGCCAAGCAAGCTAGGATCCATGACATGAAAAGGAACTTGAATTAATTGCTGACACCCATAGTATTCCTTTGTCGCTCGTCAGCTAGCTGCAAACAAAGGAACCACGCACGGACGCTTTCCATCTTGCTACCTTTACAGACTAACATTTACTTAATTACTAACTGTAGATTCTCCTAGCAATCCAGCTACCTTGTCCCCCCTGCCCTAATCAGAGAAGATCTCCAAGTGCTAGACCAAATAATTCTCGAGGCAAACAACTACAGGTGTCAAGGAATTAAGGTGGATGACAAATTCATCACACCTGAATCTGAAACAAATTCCTTGACTGACTGACTTGACTGAACATACATCCATGCATGTATCACTTGAGCTAGCATGCACCAACCAGTGTGTAACTAACCAACTACTCCAGCTAATTAACTTCAAGCATGAACAATTAACCAATTAAACAAGATAGAAACTAGCATAATGATCTATAAACAAAATGGGAAGTAAGCAGACGTGACCTGGAGGTCGTTGGAGAGCTCGGGCGTGACCTGGAGGTACTTGGTCTTGTCCTTGAGCCCGGCCATGGCCACCTTCTTCCCCCTCTCGTCCCCGAACACGGACACATACACCTTGCACACCTGCAGACACAAACCGGAGCAGAGACAAGGAACTCGGCATCCTAGATTGCAGCGCAGCCACATCGTTTCGAGGGAGACCAGCGGCCGGCACGGGAACATCCTCGCTGGCTTCATGGTGGTGGGGGATTTTGCGCCGCGGTGAGGCCGTCGGCCGTCGCTTTGGGGAGTGGGAAGGGGAGGGGCGAGAGGAGGAGGGCGTGGGGAACGGCGACGAGCTCCGCCAGAGGGAGGTGGTAGCGGCGACGCGAGACAGCGAGGAAACGGGGGATCTGGATGGTGGAAGGAAGAATGGCCGGCGCTGGGGGCGATGAAGTGGTCGGCGGCGGCGGGAGTGGGGGAGGCCGGCGGCGGGGTTGGGATGGCAGAGAGAGGGAGGTCTGGGTCGGGGAGAGGGGGATCTGGGAGGAGGTGGC
>NC_041392.1:303187189-303198475 GCF_002162155.2 Triticum dicoccoides | reverse complement strand
GGAGTGCGGCGGCTGCGAGGAGAGGAGGGGTGCGATGGGGGGGGGGAGTCGATGGGATCTGACCTAGGGTTTGGGCTGCGGGTGGGGGTATCTCTTTTTCATTTTATTTTCTTTTTTTCTGTAGATAGATGGATGGATGGATGTGGGATGGAGAGATGGATGGATGGATGGATGGGCGCCATGTCATCAATCTGTGGGATGAGTCTTGATTGGTTCGAAAAACCAGTGATTTAAAAAAATGTCTAAGTACTAAAAATAGACGGATTTTGTGAAGTAGCTATCAAAAATATTTTGCAAAATGGCACCACACAAATTTTCACTAGAGTTAGACCACATTTTATGGATAAGGACCAATTTCTATGCATTTCTGATCTTTCTAGCTATTTTTAATCATTTTCCGAGTGCCCAAAATGACTTTTTTGTGAAGGACCTACCATATATTTGTTGCAAAATTGTACCACATCAATTTTCTAAAATACTACGACATATTTAATGCACAATTGACCAAATGATTGGGTGTCAAAATTTTTGATCCACCTCTCATGAAAAAGACAAATTTCCGCTCATTCAGCACGAAACGGGTCAAATTTGAACTGCAGCATCCTCATTGTTTGTTATTTATTTTTTCCAAACATAATTTCTAGGTAAAAAATTATATATTTAATCAGAGAAACACCAAAAAAATTCCAAGATTCAAGCACTAGCTAGGAATGGTCATTCCCGCCGTTTTGACAGCATTTTGGAAGGGGCATAAAAAATTCAAAAAAAATCAAAAAATTGGAAACCTTCACATTGTGTCATTATATGTGGCCAAGTTCATAGGAAAAATAACAAACTTGTAATACAGCAATTGTTTTAAAAAAAGTGTTCTCAAAAACGAGCTATCACGTGTGGAGATCAATGGCTTTCAAGCCAAATGATCAATCTTATGGCCACATCCATGGCATAGTTTGTTCAAATGATCTCACATTGTGTAAAAGGGTGCATATTGGAATGGAAAACAATGTTGCCTAAGGAAGTTTTCATTTTCTTTGGATGAAAAAACCATTTTCCATTTTTTGAATGCCTAAAAGGAGGTTTTTTTGTGAAGGACCTACCAAATAATTGTTGCAAAATTGGACCAAATCATTTTTCTAAAATACTAGGCCATATTTAATGCACAATTGACCAAATGGTTGGGTGTAAAAAGTTTTGATCCACCTCTCATGAAAAAGACAAATTTCTACAGATTCAGCTGGAAGCGGGTCAAATTTGAACTGTAGCTGCCTTGTAGTTTGCTCTTTATTTTTTCCAAAAATCATTCCTAGGTACATAAGTATCTATTCAATCATAGAAACACCAAAAAAAATCCAAGATTCAAGCACTAGCTAGGAACGGTCATTCCCGCCATTTTGACAACATTTTGAAACAGGCATAAAAAATTCAAAAAAAAATCAAAAAATAGGGAAACCTTAACATTGTGTCATTATATATGGCCAAGTTCATAGGAAAAATAACAAACTTGTAATACGACAACTATTTTTAAAAAGTGTTCTCAGAAACGAGCTATCACGTGTGGAGATCAATGGCTTTCAAGCCAAATGATCAATCTTATGGCCACATCCATGGCATAGTTTGTTCAAATGATCTCATATTGTGGACAAGGGTTCATATTGGAATGGCAAACAATGTTGCCTAAGGAAGTTTTCATTTTCTTTGGACGAAAAAACCATTTTCCATTTTTTGAGTGCCCAAAAGGAGGTTTTTTGTGAAGGACCTACCAAATAATTGTTGCAAAATTGGACCAAATCATTTTTATAAAATACTAGGCCATATTTAATGCACAATTGACCAAATAGTTGGGTGTAAAAAGTTCTGATCCACCTCTCATGAAAAAGACAAATTTCTGCCGATTCAGTTGGAAGCGGGTCAAATTTGAACTGTAGCTGCCTTGTAGTTTGCTCTTTATTTTTTCCAAAAATCATTTCTAGGTACATAAATATCAATTTAATCATAGAAACACCAAAAAATTTCAAGATTCAAGCACTAGCTAGGAACGGTCATTCCCGCCATTTTGACCGCATTTTGAAACGGGCAAGAAAAATTAAAAAAAATCAAAAAAATGGGAAACCTTCGCATTGTGTCATTATATGTGGCCAAGTTCCTAGGAATAATAACAAACTTGTAATACGGCAATAATTTAAAAAAAGTGTTCTCAGAAACGAGATATCACGTGTGGAGATCAATGGCTTTCAAGCCAAATGATCAATCTTATGGCCACATTCATGGCATAGTTTCTTCAAATGATCTCATATTGTGCACAAGTGTGCATATTGGAATGGCAAACAATGTTGCTAAGGAAGTTTTCATTTTCTTTGGACGAAAAAACCATTTTCCATTTTTCGAGTGCCCAAAAAGAGGTTTTTTTGTGAAGGACCTCCCAAATAATTGTTGCAAAATTGGACCAAATCAATTTTATAAAATACTAGGACATATTTAATGCACAATTGACAAAATGGTTGGGTGTAAAAAGTTTTGATCCACCTCTTGTGAAAAAGACAAATTTCCGCCGATTCAGGTGGAAGCGGGTCAAATTTGAACTTCAGCTGCCTCATAGTTTGCTATTTATTTTTACAAAAATCATTTATAGTTACATAAGTACCTATTTAATCATAAATAAATGGTTTGGTGGCGATACGTCGAGGTTTGGGCGGTGGCCGAGGCCCCCAACTCTAGAGCGCGTAAACTCGCATGCCCGCCGTGTGGTCACCGCGTGACCATGGCGTTGCCATATGTTCTGGGCAGCCTAGGCATGTCTAGTGGGTTGGGCACTCCCCAGGTAGGTGCTAGGAAGAAAATTACAACATAAGATTCTCATGAGGAAACCAATCGATGCTCAAACATGAATTAGCAGCCAAGTGTTTGATTAGTAGTACGGGAAATGTACATGGCTAATGGGCATGAGTTTTGGCTGAGGATGATCAGTTACTAAGAAGACCGTCTTCACAAATTTTCAGCTCAAAAGGAGGAGCCTAGGTGGTACTTGCTTTGCAAACTACCACACTGGATATAAATACGAATGTTGAAGCTCGACTCAAAATAATGAATGGATTGAGCTAGCATTTGGTGGAGGATGGTTATTTGGGCATAGGAAAGCACTGTAGAAAATGGATACTATTTGGACATGCCAAAGTGGTACTTCCTTCACAAACTGTTGTTTTGAACAGAATAGGAAAATGAATATTTTTGAATTATTTTTGAACTAGGCAAGGAAGGTTTTTACATATTTGACGAAGATATGACCCAAAGTGTCACATCCCTAGCTTCTGGCATTGCACTAGGATAGCTTCATGTGTGCATCATGTTTAAATTTTGCCTAAACTTGAAATGTGGGATGTTCAAACCCTATCACCAAATGAAATCCAACTAGGATCACAATGAAATATTCTCAATGATCCCAAAATGCCTTTGGAAATGTTCATCATTTCTAATAAAGGTAAAAACCTCTGCCAAAAATGATAAACATATTTCTAGGTCATTTCTGGATTTTTTGAATTAACTCATATTGTACTTGAATTGGGGCATTTAAATCCTATAAATATTTTAAATGCTCTAATAATTCTGAAACTAGTTGAGGGCTGTTGGGAATAATTTCAATAGTGCCCACAAATATTTTCAGGATTTTTGGAAATGCTCTGGCATTTTTAATAAAGACAAAACAATTGCAGAAAATAGAAAACAGAAACAATTAATAAAAGAGAGAGAGAGAGAGGGTTTTTACCTGGCACTCACCTGGGCCTCACCTGTTTTGGCCCAGCCCACCACCTGGCGCTGCCAGTCGTCGTCCAGCTCCCGCCAGTCGGACGCGGCGCGCCGGCACGCGCCCGAGCCACCTCCTGCTTCCGCCGACGCTGGAGGCTAGCTGGACACGCCACGCAACCGCCCCAACCCCTCTGGCCTATCCACTCCTTCTCTCCCCTCCTCTGCTCTCTCCTCGCAGCGCACCCGAGCGCAGCCGCAGCCGCCGCTCGCCGTAGCCATGGCCACCGGCCACCCCACGCCTCGCCGACGCACCTAGAAGCTCTGCCACCTCGTCCTCCACCCCCTCACCGAGCCACACCCTGCCGGAAACCCTGCAGCGTCGTCCCCGACCTCGTCTTCAACCTCTGACCGTCGGTGAACTTGCCAGGGATTAGCGAGCTCCAGCCCCTCCCCGGCCTCGCTGTTGCCTCTACTGGAATCGCCGTGAGCCCCTGCCCCTTTCCCCTCTCTCCCCGTGCTCGTCCGCGCCTTCTAACCACCATAGCCATCGGAGCCGATAGCTCCTCGCCGCCAGCCATGTCGCCACCGCGACCACGGCCGTGCAAGCATGCGTCCGAGCCCACCGCTGCACTCGCTGCACTTCCGCGGGTCGATCACGACCATCCACGGCTCCAGACATGCCCCGCAACACGCAAACCGTTGTTTGCCGAACTCCGGCCACCGCCGCGAGCTCCCTTCCGACGAGCTCAGTCCACCCCAGCTGCTCCCGCTTGCCCTGTTAGATGCGCGCGATCGCCAGCTCCCCGTAGAGCCTCTCCACCGCTCATTTGGTTGCCTAAGTTGCGATCCCGAGTGCCTCCGCCGTCTCTGGCATCGCCGGCGATGAGCCGTGGACCAAGTCCGGCGAAGTTGACTCGTTTGACCAGGGGTTTGACCCCCCAGGGTCACTGACGTGCAGGCCCGTCTCTGTTATTCTTTAGCTAGATTAGACTAGTGCTAATTAACCCTGACAGTTGGTTTCGGCACTGACATGTGGGACCCCGAGCATAATTAGGTTAGTCTAAATTTCTGTTAAGATTAGTACTAATACATGTGACCCCATGTGTCAGCTTTGACTTTGGTCAAGTCAATGTTGACTGGTCCCACCTGTCATCCACCCAAACCAGCCTGAGTCACTGACGTCTGGGTCCCACAGGTCAGGTTTGACCTGGCCGACCCAGTTGACCTGCTGACGTCACACCTATGTCATGATGGCGCAGTAAAGCATTTTCTGGATTTAAGTTTATTCAGGAAATTCCAGAAAATGCCCAAAACTTCTAAAAATCATAGAAATTAAACCGTAACTCCAAATGAAATAAATTATATATGAAAAATGATCAGAAAAATCCAAAGAATATGTTTATGCCGTGATCATGCATGTTTGAACAAGTTAACCTCACTGAATAGGACAAATGATGATTAGGTCAAATTATGAAATAACATTTGGAGTTGGAATTTGATCTTGTTTGAGTTCCACTTCAATTAAATTGGCTAGATATTGCATTAGGTCAATTCAGTACCTTAATATGTCATATCATTCCTTCGCTTGTGCATTGCATTAATTGAATGTTGTTTATGTTCCCTTGCCGGTAATTGTCCCCTCTCAGTAGACGTGTTTCGACGGTGAATTCGATGACACCGATGAAGAGCTATAATATCTTCAGAAGTGCCACGCAAGCAAAAACCCCTTGTTCATTCCGATACAATCCCACTCTCCTGCTCCTGCTCTCTTTTACTGCATTAGGACAACAACGATTCAATTTGTTACATGTTGCGGTAGTTGAACCCCTTTCCTATGCATGACCTGTCATTGCCACAGTAAATAGATGAAACCCACTAGCATGAGTAGGAGTTGTTTGAGCCCTGATGTGCCTACTTATTCATGTTTGTTTGTCACGCCTGCTATTGCTTAGAGTCGTGTCAGGTCTGATTCATCGGGGATGAATTGGAAAGTTGAGAACATGTCCTACTGTGTGTGAGCTAAGTGTGTTGAACACAATTTGGTAAAGGTATCGATGAGAGGCCATGTAGGAGTACATGGTGGGTTGTTTCATTGGAACCGTCCTTAAGCACCGAGATCTGTATGTGTGATTTAAGAACCATCTACAACCATGCATTGGGCCCGAAACCAATGGACCCTCTCGGCTTCTTAACCACTCTAGTCCTCTGTCCAGGAGTTGCAACTAGTTTCTGGTGTTTATAGGATATGTGTTGGCGGCCGTGCATAGCGCTAACCCTAGGGGTGGGCTATGATGCGGTAGATACACCGTGGCCGGGCATGCCGGGTGCCCGTTTGGTGTCTCGGAACCCTGTACACATCGTTCGGGGACGTATGTGGAAACCTCGGCCGGACTCCCTTCGGATGGAACCTGGATATGCGATAAACCTGGACTAGAGACTTGAGTGTTTAGGTAGGCCATGGCCGACACCCTCGTTGGGCTTCCGCTTGAAGGTTACTGAGTACATGTCGTGTAAACGGCGGTAAGTGGTGAGAGCATGTGTGAAGAAGTACACCCCTGCAGGGTTAACATCATCTATTCGAATAGCCGCATCCGTAGTAGAGGACTACTTGGTTGCCTATACAGTTCATAGACAAGTGAAAGTGGATACTCTAAAATGCGCAAGATAAGCGTGAGTGCTATGGATGGCCTTCTCGTAGGGAGGCGGGAGCGGATCCATAGTGGTGTATTGAATGGTGAATATGTGGACTCGTGTGCGCCACCTCAAAAGAGTTGCTTGCAGTCGTAGTTCAGGTTAGCCACTGAGTCAAAGCTGGCTTGCTGTAGTTAAACTCCACTACCCTTTGTTGATACCGATGCATATGTAGTTAGTTCTGATGTAAGTCTTGCTGAGTAATTTTGTACTCACGTTTGCTTAATTTATGTTTTGCAGAGAGACTTCGGTCTCGCTAGTAGTTCCGCACGGACTTCGACGTTTAGCTTGATACCTCAGCTACGATCTTGTGCCCTCGGCAGGATCTGGTAGATAGTCAGGCTTCTTAGCCTTTTTCATTTGTAGATGTCTATACTCAGACATGTTAAGCTTCTGCATGTGTTTTATTTGTATGCTATGATTGTTGGGTCATGAGACCCATGTTTGTAATATCTCGCTCCTCGGAGCCTAATGAATAAATACTTGAGTAGTAGAGTTATGTTGTGATGCCATGTTGTATTTACACATATCGAGCATATTGTGTGTATGATTGAAATGCTTGGTATGTGTGGGATCCGACAATCTAGTTGTTTCTCCATGGCAGCCTCTCTTATGGTGAAATGTAGTCTAGTGCTTCCATGAGCCATAGCAGTCCGCTACAGCCCGGTTCACCGGAGTCCAGCTAGCCCAGCACTACTCCTCGGGACACTTGACTGGCCGGCATGTGTTTCACTTCGTTCCTATGTCTGTCCCTTCGGGGAAATTTCACGCGGTGATTTCCGGCGTCCTGCCTAGCCTGCTACAGCCCGGGTTCCCCGGAGTCCTATTAGCCCAGTGCTACAGCCCGGATTCACTCGCTGATGACCGACATGCTCGATGTGATTCATGTATGCCTGTCCCCATAGGTCTGTGCCGCTTTGGGTTCACGACTAGCCATGTCGGCCCGGGTTCTCTGTCATATGGATGCTAGCGACACTATCATATATGTGAGCCAAAAGGCGCAAACGGTCCCATGCCATGGTAAGGCGACACCCGTGAGGATACCGTGCGTGAGGTCGCAATGTGATATGAGGTGTTACCGGCTAGATCGATGTGACTTGGAATCGGGGTCCTGACACAAAGAATTTATGAGATTTTTTTGGGAATTTTGGGAATGACATAAATATAGGTTGCTTCACAACCTAGGGTAAAGACTGCCACATGGACATGACACATAGGCAAAACTGATGAGGTGGCGCCTAGTCATAGCAACCCACCACAATTTACAAGGCTATGACCATCTATATTGGTCGTTAACAACTAGAAATAAGGCAGCGGACTAGCACTGTTTGCTTTATGACCATTTCATGTAAGGAAATTACGACCTTTCTGACCAAAATGGTTGCAATGCTTTAGGATTTGGAGCCCCCCGAACAGCTTTTGACCAATTGGTCTGAAATGGTCATTTCTCTATGACCATTTCTTCCAGGGTCACTGACAGAAGGTCACTAGTTGACATATTTCTTGTAGTGATTGCCGATGATCAATGATCTGTTTGACCAACTGCAAGGAGCTAAGGTGTTTTCAAAGATCGATCTGCGATCAGGATATCATCAGTTGAAGATACAAGAGAAGGATATACCAAAGACAACCTTCACCACACGGTACGGGTTATACGAGTATACGGTCATGTCGTTTGGACTGACTAATGCCCCTGCCTATTTCATGAGCATGATGAACAAGGTGTTCATGGAGTATTTGGATAAGTTTGTTGTGGTGTTCATTGATGATATAATGGTATATTCAAGGAATGAAGAGGAACACAAGGAGCATTTGTGTTTAGTTCTCGAGAAACTCAGGGAACATCAGTTATATGCCAAGTTCAGCAAATGCGAGTTTTGGTTGATGGAAGTCGGATTCCTTGGACATGTTATATCAGGAGAAGGTATAGCAGTAGATCCCACCAAGGTTCAGTCAGTCACTGAATGGTTGGCACCCACTTCAATTAGCGAGATCCGCAGTTTTCTTGGACTCGCTGGATACTATCGGAGATTCATTGAGAATTTTTCCAAGATTGCGAAGCCCATGACATAATTATTGAAGAAGGATACCAAGTTTAAATGGACGGAAGAGTGTGAGGAAAGTTTCCAGGAGCTGAAGAAACGTTTGACTATAGCCCCAGCGCTGACACTGCCGGATATACACAAGGATTTTCAAGTGTACTGCGTCGCCTCTCGCTTAGGACTTGGAAGTGTGCTTATGCAGGACGGAAGAGTTGTTTCGTATGCCTCACGACAACTAAAACCGTACAAGTTGAATTATGGCACGCATGATTTGGAACTAGCAGCCGTAGTGCATTCGTTGAAGACTTGGAGACATTACCTTATTGGAAATCATTGTGATGTGTATATGGATCATAAGAGTTTGAAGTACATTTCACCCAGAAGGAGTTGAACCTTAGCCAGAGAAGATGGTTGGAGCTTATAAAGGATTATGACATGAAGCTTCATTATCATCCAGGAAAGGCTAATGTCGTAGCAGATGCCTTGAGCCGGAAGAGCTATGCTAATACCCTAATAAGCACGGGATTGCCGAAGGAGTTAGCAGAGGATCTCCGGGAACTACGTCTGGAGATTGTTCCTATAGGTTTTGTTGCAACAATGGAAGTACCGTCTATATTGTTGGGAAAGATTTGCGAAGCTCAAAAGGATGACAAAGAGATTGCCATGATAAAGGAGAAAATGGGCGAAGGAAAGGCCAAAGGTTTTCGTGAGGATAAGCACGGCACCTTATGGTTTGAGGACCGTGTTTATGTACCCAATAACGCAGAGATTAGGAAGTTAATACTTCATGAGGCACATGACTCGCCATACTCGATACACCCCGGAAACATCAAGATGTATTTGGATTTAAAGGAATGTTTATGGTGGACAGGGATGAAGAAGGATATCGCCGAGTATTTGGCCGTATGTGATGTATGTCAGAGAGTTAAGGCAGAGCATCAAAAGCCAGCAGGATTGCTACAGCCGATGCCGATACCTGAATGGAAGTGGGATAAACTTGGCATGGATTTTATCACCGGATTACCCAGGACCAAATCAGGATACAATTCTATATGGGTAGTAGTTGACCGACTAACCAAAGTGGCACACTTTATCCCATTGAAAACAACTTATACTAGTGCAAAGTTGGCCAAGATATATATGACTAGGATCGTATGTCTGCATGGAGTTCCGAGGACCATCGTATCGGATAGAGGGACACAGCTTACCTCAAAGTTTTGGCATCAGCTGCACCAGACTTTGGGAAACTGATTGGAGTTCAGTACAGCATTTCACCCGCAGACGGATGGACAGACTGAGAGAGTCAATCAAATTCTGGAAGACATGTTGAGAGCCTATGTGCTATATTATGGATCTAGTTGGGATGACAATCTGCCTTACGCAGAGTTCTCATACAACAATAGTTACCAAGCCAATCTGCAGATGGCACCGTTCGAAGCTCTGTATCGCCGAAGGTGCAGAACACCATTGATGTGGGATGAAGTTGGAGACCGACAGTTGTTTGGACCAGACTTGATCAAAGAGTCTAAGGAGAAGGTTAAACTGATCCGGGATAGACCGAAGATAGCCCAGTCTAGACAGAAGAGTTATGCAGATTCGAAACACAAGGAGGTTACCTATGAAATTGGAGACAGAGCATATTTGTGAGTATCACCTCTGCGGGGAGTGAAACGTTTTGGAGTTAAGGGAAAGCTAGCCCCGAGATTTGTAGGACCATATCGTATTTTGGAACGGATGGGAGAAGTTGCCTACAAATTGGAGTTACCTGAAGGACTCTCAGGAGTTCACGATGTGTTTCACGTTTCCCAGTTGAAGAAGTGACATGCTGAGATGGCCGACATACCACTAAGAGATACCGTACCCTTGGAGGCGATTCAGTTGGACAATGACTTGACTTATGAAGAGAAGCCAGTCAAGATTTTGGAGTTTGCTAGTCGAGTCACCTGGAGCAAAGCCATCAAGTTTTGCAAAGTTCAGTGGAGCCAACATACTGAGGACGAAGCCACATGGGAACGAGAGGATGATCTCCGCAAGGACCACCCACACCTATTTTCTAGCCAACCCGAATCTCGAGGGCGAGATTCATCTTAAGGGGGGTAGGTTTGTAACATCCCAAATTTTCAATTTGGAATGTTATACATAGATCATTCTTGCATATCATGTTTTGTTGCTTTTCATCTCGTGATCCTCGAAAATCCTAAGCAACTCAAGGTCCCTCGGAGAGAATTGGGGATTTCCCAGGTTTCATATTTGATTTTTATCAAATATTGAAATGAGGATTTTGGTTTTAATTATTTTTCTCTCCGAAAATACTTCATATTAATATATGAGAGGAGATAATATGACTTCTCCAAAATAAATGAAATATTGGAGGAAAAATATTATAATCAAAAAATTTCTTTTATTTGGATTTTATTTGCTATTTTGGTTGCATTAGAAAAATTGCACGTTTTCAAAATTGCATTTTAGGGCCAAGAAAATGTTCATCTCATTCTAAATATTTTATTTAGACGGAGAAAATTTTCTTTGGCATTTTTAGAGTTTTATTTTATTTTCTAGGATTTTGCTCAGTTTTGGCGGAATTATTTTAAAAGAAATGCGCCGGGGCCTAGCTGGGCCGCAGCCTAGCGCCGGCCCACCTCCCCGACCACCGTCTCCTAGCAGCACACAGCGCCGCCGCCGCGGCCGACGGGAGTCTGGCTCGGACTCCTCGTCCCCGACATGCCCCCTCCCCCAAGGCACCACCACCACCCCCTCCTTTATAAGCCGCGCCCCGCCGCAAGCTGCCACCCCGCCGCCCGTCGCCGCTGCC
>NC_041392.1:303089095-303186506 GCF_002162155.2 Triticum dicoccoides | reverse complement strand
CCGCACCGCCGCCGCCCCGCGCCACGCCGCCCCTCGCTGGAGCCCCGCCGTGCCGAACCTCACCGAGGTTAGCGCCTTTCGTTTTTTTAGAAAACCGGATCGGTTTTCGTTAGAAAACCCTAATCGTTTTTTTCGGCTCGCCGGTTTTTCTTTTTGGTTTTTCTTTCTAACGGACGTTCGTTTTAACGAACGGTTTTCGCCCGTTAGTTACAAATAACGAACGCTCGTTCATTAGCAAGTTCGTCGGTTTTCTTTTATCGGATTAATCCATGATTATTTTTTATCGTGATTTCTGATCTAATTTTCATTTTAGTTTTTCTTTTCGCTCGTTAGTCGGAATCAGGGTATTCAAGCGCCTAGATCTTCGTCTCGAGACCCTCTTTTCGTTTAACCAACTTGCAGAAGTTTTTGCTACTGTAAAATTTGACCTAAGTCCAGATTAGTAAATGGATCTTGTTTCTCTCGCCGTTTGAGTTTCGTTGCTCTGTTTGATTTGATTCTTTTTGCAAACCAGAGTTCTTAAGTTAAACTTTCTGGTTAGATCTTCTTTTATTTGAGTTTTACCCATGTTTCTTAGTTTGATTGCTTATGTATGCTAATTTTTGTTTGCGATAGAATTCCCGGAGTGCGAAGCATGTTATTTGGAGTCCCTAGGCTACGCGAATCGTCAGCAAGGCAAGTAACACTTTGATCATACCCCTTTATCACCTAATTTTATGCATTAGTTCCAATCCTCAAACATTGCATTGTTAGGATGTCATTAACATGTGGGTTGGGAAGTAGTTGATGAGGTAGAACCTATTGCCATGTTACATTCAAAGCCTTGGGAGTTACTTCTACGCGTTGCTTATATTGCTATGCTATGCTTGTAGACGTGGTTTGGGTGACTGAAATCCATGACAGATGTGAGATTGTTAATTAATGGTTCAACTTAAGGTGGCAACTTAAATACACATCTGGGTGGATTGAGGCACCTGGAGTACCCATTGTTGTCTTTATTTTTGGAAATCCCGTAGTACCCGTGTGATCTTCCTATGGACCGCCACCCAGGCTCAAAGGGAACTGAGATTATTCATGCTAGAAACTTCCGTGTGCAGCCACAAGCTGTTATGGGCTCTAGCATAGTTGAGTAAGTTACGTGAAGCTCTTGAAGAGGTGGATCAGCAGGTAGTGGGTTTGTAGGTTTGGTATGGTCTGCCCGGAGTAGAGAGTTAATGTTTCTGAAAGACTGTGTCTCGGTCATCCGTTTCTCAAACACCCTGAAGTGCGAGAAACCAATGGAGGAGATCGAGTCTTGTGGGGAAAAGTGCGCAAACCTCTGCAGAGTGTATAAACTAATCATAATTAGCCGTGTCCCCGGTTATGCACAATCTTGAGTATCTAGTACTTGGAGTATCTTAAGTATCTCATCACCCTAAAAATAATATTGTTGGGTTGTTAATCACCTTAATTGGGATTGAGTTGGAGGAACGTTCTCAATGATGTTTCAACTACCATGATAGTTAAAATTAAAATATATTCCTTTGTTGTAGGGAAAATTGGCTTTTCGCAAAACTATAACCATAGAGCTTTCCACCAGCCAAATATGCATGTAGTTCTAGCATTATTCTGTTCTTGCTCTACTGTGTTATTTTGCCAGCATATTCCATGTGCTGACCCGTTTCGGGCTGCAACGTATCATGTTGCAAACTTTTCAAACGAGGAGTAAGGTTCGTTAGGTCGTTGCCGTGCAGCTCAGCTATGCCGTTGGAGTTGATGGACTCACTTTATCTTCCAAGCCTTCCGCTGTTATCGTATTAGATGGCCTTAAGCCATACTTATTGTAATAAGTTGTCTTTGGAGACATTTGATGTAATAAGTGTGTGATTTCTACTCTGTTATAAATCCTCGAGTATTGTGTGTGTCAGCATTACCGATCCAGGGATGACACTGAAGCACAGAGACTTGACCGTTTGAGGTTGGGTCGCTACAACTCGAGCCCCTCGAACCAAGCCGACATTTTTAGGACGGCATTACGATAAGCTGCCATCTTCGGATCTTTGGCATCGAAGTCTCCATTTATTTGAAATATTGCAAGGTTTGAGTCCCAGCGCACTTCCAGGCGCTGTATGCCCATGGAGACAGCCATCCGGAGACCATGGAATAAGGCCTCGTATTCGGCTGCGTTGTTGGAGTCTATGTATAGTATTTGGAGTATGTACTAAACGACGTATCCAGTGGGGGGACGTTAAAACGACGCCCGCTCCTAGCCCTGCCAGCATTTTGGAGCCATCGAAATACATGACCCAATTGGAATATGTGCCGTACTTGGGATTTAATAGCTCAACGTGGTTTGTATGTAATATCAAATGGAAGGAGCTCAATGGCCCATTTGGCAATCCGGCCCGTGGCATCGCGGTTGTTTATTATGTCGTTGAGTGGTACCTCGGAGGCCACCGTGATCGAACACTCCTGGAAGTAGTGTCATAGCTTTTGGGATGCCATGAAGACTACATATGCTATCTTTTGATAATGGGGGTACCGGGATTTGCATGGTGTAAGGACAGTGGATACGTAGTATACTGGCTTCTGAAGCGGGAATTTGTGTCCGTCCTGTTTTCTTTCAACGACGAGTACGATGCTCACCACTTGATGTGTTGCCGATATGTATAGCAACATGGGTTCACCGAATTTTGGCGCGGCCAAGATAGGGTTGCTTGCTAGAAGTGTTTTTATTTCTTCCAGTCCGGCTGTTGCCGCGTCCGTCCACTCGAAGTGATCGGTTCGCCATAGAAGGCGATAGAGTGGCAGTGCCTTTTCTGCAAATCTGGAGATAAAGCGGCTTAGAGCTGCCACGCAACCCGCGACTTTTTGGACTTGTTTAAGGTCTATTGGCATAGCCAATTGTGATAGAGCTCGGATTTTGGCTGGATTTGCTTCAATTCCTCTATTGGATACGATGAAGCCCAAGAGCTTTCCTGTGGGGACGCCAAAAACACACTTTTCCGGATTGAGCATAATGTCATATGCACGGAGGTTGTCAAATGTGAGACGTAGGCCGTCTATTAGTGTTTTGACATGCCTTGTCTTGATTATGACGACGTCCACATAGGCTTCAACTATCTTTCCGATTTGTTTCTCCAGGCATGTTTTGATCATGCGTTGGTAGGTGGCGCCGGTGTTCTTGAGCCCGAAGGGCATGGTGTAGAAGCAGAATGGCCCATATGGGGTGATGAATGTTGTTGCGGCTTGGTTGGACTCCTTCATTTTGATTTGATGGTATCCGGAATATGCGTCGAGGAAACACAATGAGTCCTGTCCTGCGGTAGCATCAATGATTTGATCAATGTGGGGGAGGGGGAAGGGATCCTTAGGGCAAGGATTATTGAGGTCTTTAAAATCGACGCACAGGCGCTAGGATTTATCCTTCTTTGGTACCATCACCAGGTTTGCCAGCCAGTCCGGATGTTTTATTTCTTTAATGAATCCGGCCTCGATTAGCTTGGCTAGCTCCTCTCCCATGGCTTGACGTTTGGGTTCAGAAAAGTGCTGCAGTGTTTGTTTGACCGGTTTGTATCCCTTTAAAATGTTGAGGCTATGTTCGGCTAGCTTGTGCCGGATTCCTGACTTGTCAGAAGGGTGCCAGGCGAATATATTCCAGTTTTCGTGAAGAAAATCCCGTAGCGTGGCGTCGACCGTTATGTCTAGTTGTGCCCCAATAGATGTTGTCTTTTCGGGATCCGTTGGATGGACCTGGAATTTGACTATTTCTTCCGCTGGCTTGAAGGAGGTGGATTTGGGGCGTTTGTCTAAGATCACATCGTCCCTGCCCACTATGGAGCGCAATGCGGTTAATTCTTCGGCCATGAGGGATTCAGATAATACCTCAAGGGCCAGGGTTGCGGTTTTATTTTCGGCGTGGAGTGCTAGGTCCGGATCACTGGCGAGAGTGATTATGCCTTTGGGCCCGGGCATCTTAAGCTTGACGTACCCATAATGAGGTACAGCTTGGAAGCGTGTAAATGCCTCCCGCCCCAAGAGGGGTGATATCCGCTGTTGAAAGGGGCCACTTGGAAGGTTATTTCTTCAGACCGATAATTCTCCGGCATGCCGAATATCATGTCGATTGTTATTTTTCCCGCACATCGCGCCTCCCGACTAGGAATGATTCCTTGGAACGTCGTGCTACTTTGCTCAATGCGGGTCCTGTCTATTTCCATTTTGTGGAGTGTATCTTCGTAGATGAGGTTTAGTCCGCTGCTGTCGTCCATGAGAACCTTGGTGAGTCGGAAGCCGTCCATGATTGGACAAAGGACCAAGGCGGCTGGTGCTCAGACTGTCCTGTATTTTGGTTCGTCACCGGCATTAAAGTTATAGCCGTGTCATTCCAAGGGTTTATTGCTGCTATTTGACAGACTTCGGCGAGTTCGCGTAGTGCTCTTTTGCGCCTATTGTTTGAGGCGAATGTCTCGAACACCGTCAGTACTTTGGGGTCGTCGTCTTCTGGGGGGTGTTGTTCTGGGGTATTCTTGGTGAGGATATCCTCGCCGCTCTTGGCCACTTGCCGGAGTATCCAACATGCTCTAAGGCTATGTGTTGGTATGTTATCCGGTGTTGCGTGTATTTTGCATGGCCTCGAGCCATCCTTCCAGAATGGTTCCGTGTCTCGTACTGGACTTATATTTCTTTACTATTGGACCGCGCGTGTTGCAAGGGTGCGCCCTTTTGGCCTGAATGAGGGATTGAGTAGGGACTGATGGTTCCTAACGGGCTGCCTGAGTTTTCCAAGCGCTTTCCATTGCACTGTACTTCTGTACGATAGTTGCCAAGTCAGCAAACTGTAGTACGCGACGGCGGTTGATGGCGTTGAGGATTCCTTCGTCCGTGCAATTGTTGTGGAACGCTGAGATCGCTTCCTCGTCGCGGCAATCTTTAGTCTTGTCTTTGACAAGAAGGAATCTGGCCCAGAAGTGGTGGACCGTTTCATGAGACTGTTGTTGTATGCTCATGAGAGCACTTATATTTCGGTGGGTAGGTGGTTTTAAATCTGAACCCTGACCCAATTTTGGATCCGGAGTCTGAAGGAATTCCGAACTTAACAGATCGGGCTCCGAGATATCCACTGATTTCTTAGGCCCGTCGTCCGATTCTATGTTCGGAGGGCAGGATGCATCTCCTCACAGGTGGGTGTTCGGCTCTTCGAAGCCTGAGATACGGACATAGTCCGTCTTTAGTATGGAGAAAGAGTTGTTGTCTCGCTCCTCGACTATCGCTATCTGGTGGGTGATCGGTGGAGATTTGATTTCTCTCTGATTGGGTTTAAGCCCAATTCGATCGTAGTCTGTGGCGACCCCCAGGGTGGCGATGCGATCTAGGAGCTCGTTTAAAGACGAAAGATCCACTGGATCCATCTGCTTGAAGTGTTCGGAGTCGACAGAAGGGGATTTTCGATGACTCGGGAGGTCATCGTCGGCTTAACAACCGAACGGGTGGTCATGGTAAAGCCGCCCAGCCGGAGGGTTTGTCCTGGGGCCAGTGCTCCTCCGGTGGTGATATTTTCCTTAAGAACAAGGCGAGCCATCGATCCTGCCGTTGACGTCACAGTGGAACTCTCATGAAAGCACCAATGTCGGTGTCAAAACTGGCGAATCTCGGGTAGTGGGTCCCGAACTGTGCGTCTAAGGTCGATGGTAACAGGAGATAGGAGACACGATGTTTACCCAGGTTCGGGCCCTCTCTATGGATGTAATACCCTACTTCCTGCTTGATTGATCTTGATGAATATGAGTATTACAAGAGTTGATCTACCACGAGAGCGTAATGGCTAAACAACATGGAAAGAAAAAAGAACGAAGCACTTGGGCGGCCAATGCTTACCAAGAAGGTGGACATGTCGGTTTTTGTAAGGACTTTGGTATATGAAGTGCGAACTGCAGCCCAGTCTGTTGCTGGTGCAACTGCATGGGCCGGAGCAGATGCAAGTGCAAGTGTTGGTGCAGGTGCCGAAGCCGCCGCTGCTGCCGGAGATGCGGCTCCTTGTAGAGCTGGCGCCGGTGTCGGAGCAGGTGCCGGTGTCGATGCCCGATCCTTCGGTAGATCAGACTGATCCGCTGATGCGGTCGGTGCCCAATCCTCAGCTGGATCAGACTGAGTTGTTGCCGCTGTCAGCGCTAGAGCAACTATCGGTGCTCGATCTGTGCGAGACAGCGGCGATCGTGTCTGGTCTGCTATGATCAGCTTTCTAGCTTGACTAGGATCCATGACCGTGATCCAGTCTTTTACTTCATTTCTTTTAAACGCGAGAAGGACTAATTGTGGCGTTTTTGTTAAACCAAACTACAGTTCATCATAGGGATTCAGCTTGTACTCAGACAACAGACTGATCCTATTTTTCCAGTAATATAAGTGATGGACAGTGCCTTCGTTACTGACACGACATAAGAAGTGAAACCTGCAAAAATAGCCATCGTAGAGCAAACCAAACGGTTTATTCTGTGATGAATGCCACATGGCAAAACCTGCATCATAAAATTGCAGGAAAAGAAAGAAAACATGACATTAAATCAATAAGATTTAGACAGTAAATCAATAAGATTTACTTGATGTGACACGAGTGAATCCTTACCAGGAAATCACAATGTTGAAGTACTAAACAGAAGATTGATCGTTCAACTACGCGTGGCATGCAGGGGCCCCGCCTACTCCCACAAGCAGGACCGTCCAAAGGTCGTGAAAAATCGTATGGACCGAACATCCATGGGGCTGGAAATCCTGGTGGGTGCGATAAACCCTGCAATGCATACAGATATTGGAGTGTAACCATAATTTATAGACCGTCCTCACAAAAAATATGATATGGATACTTCAAAATATACAGACTGAATTGAGTGGACAGACATTAACATAGACCGTCCTCAGGACTGACCACACACCAAAAGCGGCAGTACTAATAAACAATACATGGTTCACAAACACAAATCAAGTACTGAACAATAGTACTTACTACAAACAAGCAAAGTTGCACTAACTAAACTCTCCAGACTATTTTTTGCCACCGACCTACGGGATGAACCCCGCATAACTGACTAGGCCATGGGCTTCATGTGAGATCTCTACATGCACCATCACCATCTTGTCAACCTTGGAGAACTTAACAGAGTGGTCTTTCCACTCATAAACATGATAATGAAGACATGCCGCATCAGATTTGTTGGGAAGCTTTACAAGAACCACACCATTCGTAATTGAAGGCACATCCAGGAAATTGTTGTGGTCAAGTACAACCTCGAGAACATGCCTGACAACAATGCTATAGGAAAACACTAGTTCAGGACACGTGGCGACAAGGACACAACAGCTGGATAGTTCAACAGTAGAACTCATCATCAGGTCTTCCAGTTCACACGGCATGACTTTGAGAACTTCATCTCCACCGCGGACCTGGTTCTAATTCAAACAGAAACCATATTTTATTACTACCTCCGTTTAGAGATATAAGATGATTTTCGATATTATACTCCATATATGACTACATATACGCACAGAAATGAGTGAACAAAGACACTAGAACATGTCCTCAAAGGCATGAGAGCAGAGGGATTACATGCAATATCCATAACACAAGTTACTGAGGCAAATATACCCTCTTAAAAGGTAGCATTGATGTTCATAAAGTACTCCCTCCGTCCCAAAATTCTTGTCTTAGATTTGTCTAGATACGGATGTATCAAGTCACATTTTAGTATTAGATACATCCGTATCTAGACAAATCTAAGACAAGAAATTTGGGACAGAGGGAGTAGTTGAAAGTAATCTATAAGAAATTAGTGTCAACCTCTCGCATGTTTTGGTCAAAAGAGGAATTTAGAACCGTCATTTGGCACACAAAAATCACATGCAAGATCATCCAGAAAGTTGTACTACTAGTACTAGTATTGCGTGTTAGACGAAAAAGCACGATCAAGATCGAGAAAAAGGTCGTCAAGAAGAGATATTACCTGGACTTGCTTAATGAGGGATCCCAGAGAGGGGGGCTTGGACAGGGCGATGGCTTTGAGCTTGTCTGCGGTAGTCTCGGCGGGGTGCTTGCGCTTCTTCGTACCATGAGCCTCGATGATTTTGGCCGGATCCATAGACATCACTTCGGCCGGTGCTCCAGCGTCCATCAAGAAACTGTCAAATAGAAATAAAAGAAAAGAAACCATAATCACAAACCCAAAAGAAGAAAAGAGAGGGAGTTATAGGATCAGTCTCGGGGTTGCAAGATCGGGCCTTGGCCAGAATCAACACCATTGATGCGCTCACCTTTCCTTCTTTGGGAGAGAAGAACAATGGCAGAAGCAGTCGGGGTTTTCTTGAAGAAATGAGGAAAAAGATGAGGCAGAAGCGAGGGTTGGGTAGAGACGAAGCTGAGAGAGAAGAGTGAAATGATGGTTGCTTCATCCGTCCAACTTACTGCTTGAAAGGAGGGGGTTTTGTGATTTGACGGCTCATTGGGCATTACTGCGGCACTTCGATCGGGGTAGTCTACCGTCACTCTACTACGGAGTAATTTACTGCATGGCTGGTGGACCCTAATGCTGGCTGTCCCACACGTCGGTGAAAGTGAGTAATTTAGTGCATGGCTGGAGGAGGATCCGCACGGTAGAGCGTGTCCACTGTTTTTTAGAAGAAAAAAATGATTACGACAAGCATTACCACTCTTACGATGGAGGAGTGCGAAACACGGCAGCCACTTGAACATACACAGTGCTCCTACTACTAGGCATGTGCAGTGGTTCATACGTCAGTACTACACAATCTTATTGCTAGTGTAGTAAGATATGACGATAACAAATGATGTTGTGGGCATGTCAACTACTCCTATATGTAACATAGTACCGCTTTTTCGACTGTCCGGTCAAGAATGGACGGTGAGATCAATGTTAATAGAACTAGGTCCACATCGCACGGAGAGTACGGTGCTACAGTACTCCACAAAACATGAACCACATGAAGCACGAATAGTGTTAGGCAGGGTGTATGAAGGGTGCACGGGATGGGAGCAAAAGTTCCCTTCTCGACCCACTTTTGGGTTTTTGGCAGAGTGCATGAAGGGTGCATGAGTCCACACTAGTAGGTTGACAAAAATACACGAAGAGGAAACAACTATATTGAGATGAGAATGCAACCAAACACACCCACATGCTTTGTGCTACAGTGACTGATCTGCACCGTCTGAGTTTGATCCAACGGTCATGTTGCGTCAAGACATGGACATGTCCATGCAGAGGGTTTAGCCCGACGGCCGGCATCGTCGCGCTGGCACGACGGTAGGCATCGCGCAACCGCAACATGTGCGTGGCAACTTGGTTCACCAAGTGGCTGAGGCGATCCTGGACCTCGTCTCGATCAGCCTGCTCGCGCTCCAGTCGGCTCCCCTGACGGCCTATCGTATCTCCCGCTTTCTACAGCAACGCTGCCGATGCCTCGAGCATCTTTGTGGTGGACGCCTGCCGCTTTTGAAGCTCCGTGAACTCCCGCACATAACGGAGGAGCATGGCACTCCTCTCCTCCTTGAGCTCACGGAGCTCCACGTCCTTGGCCCTGAGCTCCGCATCCTTGGCATGGAGCTCCTGTGTCAGGAGCCTCACCTCGGACTCCGTGATCTGTTGTGCTGCCATGGCACCAGGTAGAAGCAATGCGGAGAGGAAGCAAAGGGGGCGAAACGGCTGGAAGGCAATGCAATCTACGGGAAGGCGGAGGGAGCGGGGAATCTTTTGGTTTTCACCACGGTAAAACACCAGTCGACGACTTCTCACATCAGGGAGCAGTGGGTACAGGTGGAGTCATCGTGACTAATTGCTGCCGCGCCTGCTCCCATCAATCAAAAAATTAAAAATCCTGCCGCGCCTGCTCCCGTCAATCAAAAAAATAAAAATCCTGCTACACCCAAACACCAGAGCAACGCCACGGTGGATATTTAAATTTACCCGCCGGCAAGTAGATAAAAAAGGGGTGAAAAAACAAATGTGGTGGCGGCCTAGCTAATCGGTCGAACTAGCCCAACTAGCTAGCCACCGTGCTTCACTGATGTACTCGGCGGGAAAGGTGGTCTTTCGTGATTTGACGACTCATTTACTTGCTTCAGCGGTACAACCGAGGAGGACCCAGAAAACGCGCGGTAGGGCGTCCCACGTCAGGAAGAATATATGCGTGCACCACCCGGGAGGACCCTGAAACCGCGCGGTAGGGTGTGCCACGTCTCAGCACGGAGGAAAAATGTGCGCATAAAATATACTGTATTAGACGTAGTAGAGTACCTATGGTTCGACCTCGGGACCCAGCCAGTCGGTTGAAAACACCCCACTAGCCACACACCTTCATCATGCAAACGTGGCACGGAGGATAGATGTGGTTAGCTCCGTCTCGACCAGCCACTACGTCTCTTGTTCTAGGCGATTCTTCTATTTTCCAAGTTTTTTTAGTTGTAATAACACCACGGCAAGCTAGCGCCGCTCTCCGTGTGTGCCCGTGCAAAGGTTAGACGATGGAGACAAGAGAGATTGAGATTGCAGACTTGGGACCCACCAGTAAGTGAGATAACGGTCATGCACGTGTTGACGAGGCACTCCCTCTACTCTACTCAACGCAAGTACTGTATAAAATCAAGTTATGGGACAAAGCCAACAACTGTTCGTTTTTTTAGGCTATCGACTTACGCTTTGTAGTCTAGGTTGCCAGTTCGAATCTCGTCTTTCAGATTTGTTAGTTTTAGGTCCAAATTTGATTAATGACAAGTGGGACACCCGTGTGTTGTTCCGATATTTCAGTCTAGGATGGGTTTTTTGAACAAACACTTTGCGCGGTTAGGCAAGTAACGGCACGAGTTACACATTTTTTGCAAGTTTATGAACAAAAATGACAGCGGCATAGAATATCACATCCACCCCGCGGCTTAGATACTATGGTGATACGAGTTTTTACACCGTTGGAAGTGAGATCCAATGGCTTCGGAGTAGTCTTTGTAATTATACAGGTAATTATTTCGAATTCGTGCCATACTAAGTTTCGAAAAGTTGACATTGACTCAGTTTGTTGTGCTATTTTGTAGGTCATATGTTTGAATCCATCCAAAAGTTTTCTCACTACCATGGTGTTCATCATATACATATGAATTTTATTAAAAAGTAGTGTGGATACAGTGAAATGCGAAATCCACGTTAGAATTGGAGATCGCTACGTGACACACACTCTAATTCAAATAACTAACTACGTGACACACACTCTAATTCAAATAACTAATTATGTGACACACACTCTAATCCATGTTAGCGTGGGTACCGTTTCGATTTTTTTCAAATAACTCCTCATTAATTAATTTATAGTACTCCCTCTGTTCACTTTTATAAGACCTTGAAGACATTTCAGACAATGTGCAAAACAGTTCATTTTAAGTTGTCTGAAACGACTTACAAAAGTGAACGGATGGAGTATCTTGTTTCGAATGACTAATTATTGCAAGGAAAACACGGGCATGGTAATACATACATATTCGTTTGCAAATGAAAGAAGATTCGTTTGCATTCTCAAATGTAGGCGCACCAGGCAAACGAGTGTCGTGTCGGGGTGGACGCTGCTTCGGTGCCTTAAAGGCAACTGCCTTTGGGTCACTGACATGTGGGCCAGCAACCTGTTGGGCCTATATGTCATGGACACAAAGGCAGGTGCCTTAAGGCACCAAAGCATAGTCCTGCCGGGGTGGTCACGTGTGTCGGACGGACGCATAGCACCCAGCCACCCACCCTCCTTCCCTGCCCCCCAAAAAAAAGGACGACGACAATATAAGTTCGCGCTTCCACGTTTCGGATTGAAATATCTGGCGGCCCCAATTCCAGCCCTACAAAATCTCTCTTCTCCACCGTCCCCTTCTGCGCCCAGATTGCTCAAATCCCTAATTCGCCGCCAACCCACGAATCGCCCCTCATCTCGTCTCTTTCCCCACCGTTCCCCACCTCTGTGCCGGACGACGACGATGACGAAGACGACGGTCGCGCTTCACCACCGCACCGGAGCTACCTCATCTACACCCTCGTCCACCGCACCGGGTGGTCCACCGACAACATCGGCCACCGCAACCGATGTGCCTCACAGACACCGAGTTCCACCGCATCAGGTGCGCTTCACCAATGCCGTCTCCCAGCTCACCGGGGCTACTTCACCGAGCACATCATCGCACCTCCGCCCCCCGAGGCCGTTGGGGCTTCACCAACGGTCTCGTCCACCGCATCGTAGCGCTCTGCTGCCACTCAAGATCTGCATCCGTGCGCGGCCAGCCAACGCCAGCGCATCACCCTCAACGGCTCTGAAGTGACCTGCACTCTAGCTAGGCGAGCATGCCCAAACGCCGGCCCGAACTAA
Organism: Triticum dicoccoides; assembly: GCF_002162155.2. Lineage (NCBI taxonomy): Eukaryota > Viridiplantae > Streptophyta > Magnoliopsida > Poales > Poaceae > Triticum > Triticum dicoccoides. Next base: position 303,174,128 of record NC_041392.1, on the reverse strand, counting down.
GTATCCACACATCACTCCCTTGTGCACTGTTCCGACGATGTTTGGATATCCTTTCACTGCTCTCTTAGCTTACCCGCCTATGCAACTCTGACCTTAACTCTTATTTCTTCTGGAGATATCATCTAAAACAAGAAAATCCATATTTTAGCGAAGCATGACGGCGCTACGGGATCTGGTACACATCCTGCACACCCATATAACCTTGTAAGTATCTGTCCTCCGGTATAACATCAAGGTCGATTCCTCTTATTTGATCAACCATTCGCCGTGTCAAAAATGCAGAGGGGGATGCAAGGAGCACAAGGCCTGCACATCCAAGAAAGTGGTAACATGGACTTGTACATGGAACATCCCAAGCACAAGCAGAGCTGCAGTGAGCCTGTACAACGAGCTAGCGTAAGTCCCTGCATTTCATTTAATTCGTACTGGCATTCGTGTATGATTTGTGTGCAGTGGATGATCCACGAATTCAAGTTACCAGGGGCGAACATTTAACTTCAAAATTACGAAGGCACTTGCACTCCGGAAATCAACATAACTTGAGAAATGTGACGCTACATGCACTTTGAAAACCAGCTAATGATCCAAAGTAGTTCAGATTATAAACACTAAATGATGCAAGCACGAAAAAACACAAAATGCAACATGGTGTACAAGGACTATAAACATGGTCTGTACCTGCTTGAATTATTCGTCTCTGGCTGAAAATATCGAAGTGTAATTGCACGTATAACCAATGCGCAAACTGCATATCAATATATCTATCCTGCACAAGTATGCCAATAGTTTCAAACAACAGATTAGAAAAGTATTTATGCTATGTTGTTATGATACGGGGACTTTCTGGTAGATGGCCTCGATGTTTCCTCAAGCTATGAAAATGCACTATAATTTGCTTGTCATCAATGCTTGCAAATCTCTGTCTCTCTCAACATAGTAGATCATCAATAGACACTAAATCCTTCAATGAGCTTGCAAAATGCTTGCATTAGATCCCTCATTAGACACTATATGTTCATCACCAGGAGCATGTAAAATGTTTGCATCAAATCCTTCATTAGCAGTCTGTTCATTAGACACTTCAGGCTCAAGAACAACATGAGCTTGTATGTTTACACCAGAAACTTGATTAGATACATCAGATTCAGTCAGTTCAGTATTGATTGGGGGAGGTATAAAATAAGTAGAAATTGGTTTCATTTTCTCATAGATCCCCTACATACAAGCAGTTTTACAACACCGTCAGGTTTAACTATTGGCCAGAAATTGAAGAGTTGAATTAGATATAATCAGGGATGTGATGTACCTGCTCGTTGCGCATGCTACTCTTGCAAGTTGCGACTGTCCGTTTGCGCAAGCTCGATGCCATGCCCGTGCTGCTGCCGCTGCCTCCCAGGCAGGCTACACCCAGGGTTGGATCTTCATCTTCTTGTCCTTCCGTTCGCTTGAAGCCCGGGGACCGCCCTCCAACGAGGGCGCGAGGAAGTGCTGTGTCGGTCTGTCTAGCGGCGGCTAGGTTAGGAGCGAACCAGACTGGAGGCTGGAGCAAATGAATTGGGATTTTTCCTGCTGTCGATCGATATGGGAGGCGCTCATTTGGGCCGCGAGCCTGCTATAGGGCCTGCCTTGCACTTATGTCATTGGCCCATCAAAATTGAAACATTTTTCTTCATTTTTTACATTGCCTACTCATGCGTTGGGACAAACAAAACTAGCGTGGGCCAACCTGGACGACTCAAACTAGGTGCACATTTTCCAGCCACCTGAGGCGGCCGCCCATACCAGCCCCTATGGTGGAATCGCCCCTTTTTGTGTGTATGATTGGATAGTGAAAAATATTCCAATGGCGCTTTTGATTTACCCACAGAATTGTTGAATTGCTTGTTTCTATGAACTGAGTTCGCCAATAATGTGAAGGATGCCAGTCTTTTCATCCTATTGTAGATTGCTTGGATCTCGATATGCCAGAAGTAATCGCATGAAATATATAGTAAAAGCCAGTGTGATGTGTTTGGCGACAACTAGTCTGACTACACGTCCTCATATAACATATCAAGGACACACCATCTTACCAGATTAACCATTCGACTTACCCATGCAGTGTGGGAAGAAAGAAGTATTGGGACTGCGTATCCAAGCAATTGATGCCATTGACTCCTTCGTACAACCTTGTAAGCGAAAAAGAAGTTGAAGTGTGCCTGTACAAAGAACTAGCGTAAGTTCAGTTACCTGCTTCTCGGAATTTTAGTTAGCCACTTATTGCAAAATTGTTCAATTACTTTGCTTGGCTTAATTTAGTTTGCTACTGATTACATAATGGCATAGCCTATTAATCATATTGTAGACTACACCTATCTATGTGTTTGATACTTACTATTAAGAATTACCTGTTTGCCTTAACTTAAATATCTACTTGTTTGTTTAACTGCTTTGCTGCTGCAACATCGGGTTACAATGATGTTAATAACTACTTTTCAGCATCCAATTGAAACTCTTTAATTCCTTGCTTGTTTAACTGGTTTGCTGTTATAACTCCCAGTTGAGATGTTTTGCTAACTTCAACTTTTCTGAATCCAATCGAAACTTTAATGGCAAAACAGGTTAGCCCAAGATCAAAGAGCGACGTCCCCATGGACGTTGCATCATCCCACAGCAGTGGCACTGTCCCAATAGTGCATTATGAATTGCCAATTGCTGATGCTCTAGAGGCTAAACTAGTGGTAGAAAGAGATTCTGCTTCTGCACTTAGAGATGAAGTTGACATGTTGAGGAAGCAAACATCACAATCACAAGCAGTACTCAAGACAACCATTAAATATTTGGTGGATTTCAAAATGAAGCAAGCTGAGACTGACCAGATTGTTAAGGTCCTGAAGGAAAAAAGGAAATTAAATTCCTACTTGGTAAATCATAGGTGAAATGTTCTTTCCATAGTTGAATAACCTTTGTGTTGTTTGTTCATGTAATCAATCAAACCATTTGTTTTAGAGATCATGTAATAATTGTTTTTTTGTTTTTTTGTTTGTAATTTTATTTGAGCACAAGTTTATATTAATTGATAAGACTCGGAGACATTTCATTTGGATTGCTGTGCCAGACCTACAAATATGCCAATTGGGTTGAATGTGCATTCAACAATAGTAGTATAGATGGACCATAAGTGGCACGCATCGGAAAGGGCCAAGATGCTGGCTAAAAAAGGATGCTGTTGTAGCCAAAAAAAAGTATAGCAGCCAGGCTTATGTATGTTAGTTGATATTATTGATCCATATACTCTATAAGTGTTTATATATCTGTTAGTTCCGTACATTCTGGGTTGATTGACTCGGTATTTGAATCTTGATACATCGCTTGTGTACATATCTAAATGGGAGTACACATTATGCTGCGTGTGACATTTGAATTGGACATGAAGTGTTCCAAATATTCGAATTCAGCTTAAACTGGATTCTAGTTTCTGAATTTGAGTATCGGCATTTGTAAACAATATTCATATATGACAGTGGAATACATCTTTGTCGTCCTTTTGAAGATATATAAAAACACATAGAATGATTTATAAAGATTCATTTAGGAATACAAAATGGATTCGAATTTAGTTGCCAGGGTAAACGTCGATGCTTATTGTCCCAAAATTCAAAAGAAACAACAAAATGTCCACTCCCACATCGGTTGCCCGAAGCCAAGTGTTTGGGAGATGGAAATTACTGTCTACCCATTACACGGACAATCCATCGGCCCGATTTCCACTTCTCTAAATAGGGGTAGGTTAGTAACTTCAATTAGACGTGACATGAACGCCTTTGAGCCCATTCCGACACGGTGGGCATCAAACATGGGCGGCAAAATTCATTTGATTCAAGCTCGTCCGAAAGACCTCTGTTTCTCCCTCCATTCCCCATTCATACACAATGGGCGGCAAAACACCCTCTCCTCGTCCGAAATAGATGTAGGCTAATATTTTAAATAGGGGCAGATGTGTAACTTCCATCAAACATGACACAACCGCCCTACCTGTCAGCCCCGTTCATACACCATGGGCGCCAACCGTGGGCGGCAAAACACCCTCTCCTCGCCTGAAATAGTTACCGGCAAATATTTGGGAGATGCGAGATTACCGTCCTATCCCCAACCGACGAGACGTCCAAATTTGAAACGGGGGATAAGTTCATAACTTTCCCATATTTCAGACAGGCGTGTCCCAAAAACATGGTTCCCCGTACCTCTCCCTCCATTTTCCCATTCATACACCGTTCGCGCTAGAACACCCCATTCCCACACCAGCCTCCGTCCGCCACCCCATCCATCACCGCCGTCCTCCCCCACATCCATCGCCACCGTCCACCACCATGCCGGAGCGCCTACCAAGACCGCGTCGTCCACTGCTAGAGATGGACGTTTCTCATCCACGGCGACGGACCAATAGCCTTGCATCGCGTCCTCTCGCGTCATCGGCGGTGTCGTCCTCTTTGCCGGGGCTGCTCACACGACCTTCTCTTCCACTGCAACAGGACATATCCCCCGATGCACCCGTCTACCGTCGCAGATCTCCTTCAACGCCACCGACAGCCATCATACCCCCGATGCCTACACGGCACCGCAAGAGAGGTGGTACTTCATATCTCCTCAACTTTTTGATCTCAACGAGAAAATAGATCTTAACTTGGTTACTCTACTTTCTTTTCAGCTCTTAGAATTTAGTTCTTAGTTCGAAGCAAACAATGGATGCTAAATATCATTTCTCCGGTTTGCAGCTTCAAATCTGCCATGGCACAGCCATAATACGGTTTAATTGATCATGCTTAGGGTTTAATTGATCATGTTGGTTCCGTGGTGGTTTCTTTAATAGAAATCAGAGGGGACACCCTCTTTTGCTTAAAAATATATGCTTAGAGTTTCCCCCTTTTATGATGACTATACGATCAGAATACATGCTTCGTGTCATAATAACACTGCTCCACCCATCAAGCTAAACAAGCTTAGTTGTTCAAATACGAATCTGATATTATTAAAACAGAGTTGTTTAATTGGTCAACTGAATGTTCCTAAATTAGTTTCGAAAATGCATGTTCACCGCTCGAGTGTGTATCTCTGTGTGTGGTCTGGTCAGCACGGTTGGGGAGGTGAACTTTGCATATGCAGGGGTTTATAGGGAGACACTCTCCGAGTTGAAACCGCAATGCATTCCATAGATAATCTGACTACTTTTTATGTTTTCATGAATCTCAGATTCTGAACAGCATCATAATGATTATGAGCTTGCGCGCATGAAAAGAATAAAGCAGAACAATGCCATGGGTGTCAAACTTGGCATTAAGGGACTGAAATCAAGTCTAGATGCAATGCAATGCAAACACTCTCCACCTACAGATTCATGCTCAGAATATGATCCTAAGAGTGATTCTGAGCTAGAGGGAGACCTAAGTCAATGTAGCTCCCTAGTGGAGGAGTCAGAGGAAGATGCCCTATCTTATTCACCCATCAAGGTACTTGCTCTAACTTTACAAGGTTACATTGCTCACACATATCTTGCAACTGATGCTTTGCATTGCTTCTACTTTGTTGAACTGCCATTAGCTTAGTTTACACATCGTGTATGTGAATACGCCCTGCCTATCCATTTTCAGTACATATTCCATCTGTCATCATACCATATTTATCCATTCAAATGTTGTTCTTGTGTATCAGACGTTCAAAAGGAAGAGGGCGATTGCTGATCGTGAAGGAGCACAAGCAAAGTATTTGGAAAAGGCAGTGGCACCTAATAAATCAAATAGCCCATTAGGTGTAGTTACAATATCACCTGACCCACAAAATACCCCAACTCTAGCAGACTCTAGCCCGACTACACTAGTCATTTCTGATGCCCCAACTCAGCAGACCCCAACTGCAGCAAATAGTATGATTATGCCAGTTGACATAGCACCAGTTGTACGACGCAAAACCCCCATTCCAGCAAAGAGTACACCAAATCCAGTTGCCAAATCCCTTTTCGAACCAGAGAGAGCCCCAATTGCAGCAAATAGGACCCCTGTTCCATTTCTTCCTAGTTTAGAAGACGAAGCTTTTGTTGTTGTCAGGAACTTTGTGCACATCTTTCCTTCATGGAAAGATTATACCGTAGACACAGAACAATTTCCAGTCTTCCTCCGCAACTTACGCGTAAGTAATGTACTAATGTTATTCATGGTCATTACTGCATATGTTTCTGCTGATAGAAGACGCAAGATTTCATTCTTTTAAATAGGTGAGGCTCAAACTGGATTGTGATGACGAGCAAGGGTTGGTTGCGCTTTTCAAGCACTCGTTGATGAAGTATCGTTCCTACATGAGGCAAGTGCACTTTGATGGCAAGCCTCTGAACGAAATTTCTGTAAAGTCTTCGGTGCTACATTTATCCGACGGTGACTGGAATAATCTTGTTACACATTGGTCTCGGCTGTAGCGTAAGGTACTGTCTATGATATCACATCACAATTTGAACTACATTTCTGCATTTGCCTTAATGTCTCACTTGTATGAAAACTGTTAGCAGAAGAACATTCGTTCTCAAGGGACCACAGAATCTCGCAACTATACTGCACACTGCATTGCTCTTGTGAGTACCTCTTGCCCTGTATGACCATACTTACTTTCATAGCTGTTTGATTATGTAGCATCACTGCACATGTTAGCCTCGTAATCGTCCATTTGGTGGACATTATAAGATCCGTATGGACTCTTACATAAATTTAGAATCAACCCAATGCTTTTGAAGAGGTTTAGCTCTGCAGTCCTCTTGTAAGGACTGAACGTGGTCTATCACTGTACTTACATTAACAGCTACTCCCTTCGTCCCATAATATAAGAACGTTTTGTACAGTACACCAGTGTTCAAAACACTCTTGTATTATGGGAAGAGGGATTGGTTCATTTTGTAGCATTCTGCATCTTATCTCCCTCGCCCACCATTTACTAAAAAAGATCAGATCTATATTTAATCTTACAACAAGTAGAATACACAGACAATGCCAGTGCAGAAGTGTAGCCCATTGCTCTTGTCAGTACATTTTGTCCTGTAACGCTTGTACTTCCAGGGATTGGTAGTTGATTATGTAGCATCAATCTGCATCTTATCTTCATTATCCTCTATCCCTTACAGTATTATCATATCTATAATTACTCTCTACAAAATGTAGAGTACAGGCAATGCTTATGAAGAAGATTCTATGCTGAAATTCTTGAGTTATCCTTCCCTTGCCATGGAGAAGGGTATTATAAAGCCGGTGTTAACTGTTAATGTAAGTCAGTCCTTCTAAAGCCTTTATCCTCAACTGCTATTTAATTTGCTCATACTCCCTATCGTTTACTGCTGTTTAGTTTGCTGTTTCTACCAAAATGCATGTTCGTAAGAACCTTAAGTTCTAAGTTTTACTTGTAAAACCAAATTCCTTATTCATACCATGCACATTACTTAATACTCCCTATATGTATGCTTGTTTTTGTGGATCTATAATCCAGTGTGTGGTGAAGCAGCCCACGTTTGCACCATGTCATCTCCTGTTTTATCTTACTGATGTGGCTGATGATATGAACAACATGCCATGCACATTATCCAAAATAGATACAATGATTTTCTTTGCCCTTCATCTATGCTTGTTATGTTGACATGGTAATCCAGTAGTGTGGTGAAGCTCCCCGCATTATGAACAATGCCAAATTATGCTATTGATATTTTGAACATACTCTTTATTTTCTAATTTGAAATAGGATAGAATTAACAGAACAGTTATCATCTTTGTTTATACATGTGCAAAACCTGTCATCTCTCTGCTTTGTTTCAGGGTGATATGCCTGATGGCATGCACAAGTCTGCTGAAGGTTGTGAGACAAACCCAACATATATTGCAGCAAAGAAGGCAAAACATCTTGAAGATAGCAAGACAACCCCAAAGTCTTGTCTTGATGCAGTGTTCAAGTTACTTGAGACTAACAGTCAGACAAGCTCACAGAATTCGTTGTCTGAATCAGTTAGACTTCTTCAGTCCCAAGTTCTAGCAGAAAGGCATTATGCAACTCAACTTCGACTTGAAGTCCTATCTCTAAGAAAGATTGCGGAGAACACCAATGAGAACCTCATCGCTAAACAGCTACACCTGGAAGCTATGACCGACATGCTAGGCCGGTCTCACAGCCTTGCTCAACAGCTTGCGCAGCAGTTCCCCGCAAGGCTAACTTTCTTGAACTATCTTGGAATTGGTCTTGGTTCAGTATTATTTTGTTACGCTGCAATGGTGCCCAGTTTTTGTAATCTTCTTCTTTGTTGCGCTTTATGGTCACTGGTGGTGAACTTTGATGCCCAGTGGATGTAATATACCTTAAATCCTTTATTGTGTTGTAGGTTTATTCTTAGTTACTATGCCGTAATTTCTTTATTGTATAGAGTAGGTTTGTTCTTAATTCCTACTAGTTACACAGCAGCCCGAAATGAACCCCGGTCCATGATTGTGCGAATCAAATCACGGGCTTTTAACAGGCCAAAATTGTGTGGGTCCTTGTTTGGCCCAATCACATATCGGCTGCGAGCAGGCCGGATGCAAACCGAGACGTAGTTAGGCCCAACTATGTGATGGGCTTTTAATAGGCTGAATTAAATATAGGGCTAAAATGTTAAACGGGCCCTTAACAGGCCAAAACTAATATCAGGCCGAATTACTAAGTGGGCCTTTAGCAAGTGGGCCCAAAAGCATAGTGTCCAGTTGACGGGCCGAATCTGATATGGGCCATAATTGAGCCCAAAGCCTCTTAAAGGGCCGGACCTGATCTGGGCCGTAATTTGGCCCAGAACGTGGTAGGCTTTTAACGGGCCGGATCTCATATGGGTCACTATTAGGCTCGGAGCGTGGCAGGTCATTAATGGACCGGATCAAATATGGGCCGGCATTTGGCCCAAAACATGGCAGCTAGTTAATGGGCCAGCCAACTAGGGTCCTCAAAATCTTATGGGCCTATAGCTGGGCCGACCCATTAATGTCGGCGAAATCTCATGGGCCTTTAGCTGGGCCGGCCCATTATGACCCGCAAGAATCTTGTGGGCCTTTACCTGGGCCAGCCCATTATGGCACAAAAAAATATCATGGGCCTTTACCCGGGCCGGCCCATTATGGCCCGCAAAATCTTGTGGGCCTTTAGCTGGGCCAGCCCATTATGGTCCGCAAAATTTCGTGGGCCTTTAGCTTGGCCGGCCCATTATGGTCCGCAAAATCTTGTGGGCCTCTAGTTGGGCCGGCCCATTTAAACTTGTTGGGCCGTGCCACGTGTCGACGTATCATAGGCGCCTTCTGTCCAGTGAGTGGATGACATCTGTCTCGACGATGAGCCGACACGTGTTTCCTCTAGCCAATGATGATTTTACACGTGGAAAATCCCCATTGGTCGGGGCTGTTAACGGGTTACTGGATCCAAAACCCGACCCGATAGCTTAATGGCGTTTCGTTACGGTGGATGCCATGTGTTGGTCACCCTTGACGAAATCACTTCTGTGACACGCGATTTATCGTCATGGAAGTGGACACTTCCGTGATGATAATTTTGGTAATGTCATGGAACACTTCTACGACAGCACAGGTATGACTATCTTGATTCTGTCATAAATTTGTCATGGATGTACATGCATGACAAAAAAAGCGACCTACTGTGACAAACACGTATCATCACGGAAGTGTATTTTTTTGTAGTGTCATAAGCCGCCTTCCTTGGAACTTGGATAAATCGGCCCAGGATGTATGTTGTTACTCTGGCCCCGCGTACTCCTGATAAGTGTTTGAGCAAGACCAGACTTCATCTAGGGTTCAAATGTCGGTTGGGCACACTATGAGTCAGGCTCACGGAACACACGAACAATCCAGTGGCTCAGGCTAGTTTCATTGAAGAAGACATTTTGGCTTGGCAGCCCACAAAAGCCTTGAATTTCTTTTGATTTTTCATTTATATTCGAAGATTTCTTCTTTGACTTCTGGTTTTTTACAAATCAGGGCCAGCTGCCCTACTTCTGGCTCATATTTGAAGCATCTTTTGGGTTTCTACAACCCGCCAGGATGGCAGACTTTAAGTCGCCAGTAATATGATAATAGCCCAGCTTGGCTGGATTTTCATGATGATATTGAATGATTAAGGTTTTCATATCGGATTATATTATTCAACTCTTGAATAGTCAACATGGCTGGATTTTTTTATGGTTATCAATAACCAATATTATGATTGAGGTTTTCAAAGTCGCTTCAGCGCAACGGCTATTATTTTATCAATGGATATAATTTATTCTACAATGGAAGGAATAGTCCCGAGTCGCTGCAAGCTTACGACCCGACACTTGGGGGCTATATTATTCAAGTTGAGATTACATCAAATATGCAGGTCCCATGTCACTGTCAGCATGCACTATGGCACTTGGGGGCTAATGCAAAGTCATTTTTTGCTCACCTTACTGAAGACCCGACTCATCACATTGTAATGAGCCGGCCCTTGGGGCTACCAATTGCTCCTGTCAACAATTCAAGGTACACAAATCTTAAATCCATTATATCGAAATGTCCACTACTCAGTTGGAAGAGTATAAAGCTCTTAACCTTATGGATGTGGGTTCGAGCCCCATGGAGAGGATTGCATCATATGATATTATTTTCAATGAAGTATATATAAAGTCCCAGCTTAGTATTATCTTACTAAGACGGCCCTTGGGGGCTACACGTTGTTGTTCAAATCTACATGATCATATCTACAAAGTCCCTGCTCATTATTGCTTAATGACCCGGCCCTTGGGGGCTACATTGGTTGAAGTTTTTATGGGCATCCGACAATTACAAGTCCTAGGTTGCTGCAAGCATGACAACCCGTCACTTGGGGGCTACATATATGGAGTATTGAGTCTTTACTAGTGACTGAGATGAACAATATGGATTTCTTCAAAGTGGCAGTATTTATATTGAAGCTAGTCTTAAGTCATCACTTTGCTCTGCTCAAGGCTTGGGGGCTACAGCTAATATGGATATAAGGGACAAAAATCTTCAAATTCTCAGTTTTGAGCAAACCAGATTGATCCGGTGTCTGTAACAATTATGACCCGGTGTCGGCAACAATTATGACTCAGCATCATCTGTTTATAATCCGGCAATTTTGGTAATCATAAATTGGCAAGATCTGCATCTTCAAGCCGGCTGAAAATCAGATGAGTATTTCAAGACCAACGTTTTTTTAAGCACTGGGAGCTGAATCAAAGGAATTATTCTTCACAATATTTATGTGAGAAACCAATGTGAGCAAATTGATTATGAAGCTGGTCTATTAACCCGGATTTTCCAGGAGAAGGGAACGACAAGGACTTAAGGATGATCAGGTACCAGTTCAGAAAAACTTTTAACCCCGAGCACAACCTGTCAAATTTGTTCTTGTGTTTATTTTGCAGGATCAGTTTAACATGGATAAATCCAAATTAAACTATGGGCTAATGTCGGGGATATAGCCCGTGGTATGACCCGGCCGGGCTTAGTGATTCACTGGTGACCCGCCATGACTTGGTGACTCACTAAGTGACCCGCCCGGATCTCTCCACTTGCGGATGACCCGGCCGAGCCTGGCGACTCATTGGTAACCCGGCGGGCGGGTCAGATGGATGACTAGACTCGATGGCCCATAAGGTGGCTCATGGGAAGGCCGACTCGTATTATGGTGGGTCGGCTTAAGATGAAAGGCGCAAGGAATATTCTCCTACAAAGGAAGCAAGACTAGGACTCCACTTGTAATAGAGTAATCCTAATCATAATAGGACTAGTCATGTAAGCCGCCCCTTCAACATATATAAGGAGGGGCGGGGCACCCCAAGAGGGACAAGATTCATAAGTTTTCACAAGTTAGGTTTAGACAGAAAAGTCAATAGCTCTCGAATAGAGCACCTTTGTAATCGTGATCATCATCATCAATATCAATGAAGAAGGATGTAGGATTTTACCTCCACCGTGAGGGGCCGAACCTGGGTAAAACCTCGTGTCTCTCGTCCACTCAACCCCTCTCAAGCTACCACATCGATGCGTTGACCTCATGACTAAGTCCTTTCAACGAGGACATCTTCCATGACAATTCCATGACAGCAAGGGAAAGCAACATCGGCACCGGAGATAATGACACTCCGGACAATGCCAAAGACTCCGACCACCCCGTCGAGCCTATGTTTGAGCAGGATGAGAGGGAAGAGGGACAAGTCAACCCCGACGAACTTGTCGATCATGAGGATTCAGAAGATAGTAACTATCTACTGGCCTCCAAAGAGGATATTAGCCTCGGTAACAAAGATTTCATCATGCCAGAGGAGCCACTAGAACAAGAACGCTTTAAATGACAGCTCATCGCCACTGCATGAAGCCTGAAAAAGAAATAGCAACAGCTTCAAGCCGAACAGGATACACTCAACGATAGATGGACCAAGGTCCTGGTTGCCAAAGAATACGGCCTTGAGCGCCCGACAAAGAGCTACCCAAAATGCAGGCTACTACCACAATTCGACGACGAAGCCTTCGAGCCAATACCGTCAAAATACAATCATGTTGATCAACCGGACTGACTACCACGTGAATAGGACAAAATGGCTAATTACACCGAATACCAGCCCGCGCCCCCTCATTGTAGAGGCAAGGAGACATCGGCCCTGGGTTACACGTACGACCTATTTCAGGACCTAAATAATAGAGCTGATCAGACCCGATCAACCTATGGATCAAGAGGACGCGCACCAACACGAGATGATGGCCATCAGGCCTGGCACGACAATCATAATTGAATACGGGGTCAGCCTTGCACCTTGATCTCATCTGAACTCCGTTGCATTGTTGCCCGATATAGAGGCGTCGTACACCCCATGTGCTTTACCGCTAAGGTAATGCAACACCATTTTTCGGAAGGATTTAAACCCATAAACATCGAGCCTTACGATGGCACGACAGATCCTGCCATATGGATTGAAGATTTTCTTCTCCACATTCACATGGCTCGTGGAGATGATCTCCACGCCATCAAATACCTCCCCCTAAAGCTAAAAGGACTAGCACGGCACTGGTTGAATAGCCTCCCAGAGAATTCCATTGGCAGTTGGGAGGACTTGTAGGATGCTTTTCGAGACAACTTTCTGGGCACTTATGTCCGTCCACCGGACAGTGGTGACCTGAGTCACATAGTCCAGCAACCCAGAGAGTCGGCCCGAAAACTTTGGACTCGGTTCTTAATTAAAAAGAACCAAATCATCGACTATCCGGACGCTGAAGCCTTAGCGGCATTCAAACATAGTGTCTGTGATGAATGGCTCGCCCGACACCTCGATCAGGAAAAGCCGAAGACTATGGCATCTCTTACTGCACTTATGACCAACTTCTATGCAGGCGAGGATAGCTGGTTGGCTCATAGAAGCAACAGTACCAGCGACCCCGGCACCTCTAAGGCCAGGGATGGCAATGGAAGGCCACGACGTGGCAAAAATAACCGTCGGAACAACAACGAAGAAACTGAGGATGCACTGGTAAATGCCGGATTCAGCGGCTCTAAACCCGGTCAACGGAAGAAGACGTTCAAAGGAAATAGGGACGGTCCATCCAATTTGGACGAAATATTGGATAGGCCTTGCCAGATTCATGGCACCCCGGACAAGCATGCAAACCACACCAACAGAAACTGCTGGGTTTTTACACAGGCCGGTAAATTAAATACTGAACATACAGGGAAAGGACCTCAAAGCGAGGACAATGAAGAGCCCCACCCATCGAACACAGGGGGACAGAAGAAGTTTCCCCCTGATGTGAAAATGATGAAGATGATATATGTCACCCACATCCCCAAGACGGAGTGCAAACGCGCATTAAGGGACGTCTACACCGTAGAGCCCGTCGCCCCAAAATTCAACCCGTGGTCGACTTGTCTGATCACCTTTGATCGCAGGGACCACCCAACCAGTATCCATCACGGAGGTTCGGCGGCCCTGGTGCTCGATCCCAGCATCAACGGATACCATCTCACTAGAGTGCTTATGGACGGCGGAAGCAGTCTCAACTTGATCTATCGAAACATTGTCCGTAAGATGGGTATTGACCCGTCAAGAATCAAGCCTAGTAACACCACCTTTGAAGGAGTGATACCTGGCGTAGAGGTCCGCTGCACGGGGTCCTTAACACTGGAAGTAGTATTTGGCTCTCCAAATAAATTTCGAAGTGAAGAATTGATATTTGATATCGTCCCTTTCCGAAGTGGTTATCATGTGCTACTTGGACGAAATGCTTTTGCCCGCTTTAATGCCGTCCCACACTATGCTTATTTGAAGCTCAAAATGCCCGGACCGTGCCATGTCATCATAGTAAATGGAAATATGGAGCGCTCCCTCCATACCAAGGAGCACACCGTGGCCCTAGAAGCCGAGGTACAGAGCGGCCTCATTAAGCCAAATAGCTCATCGGTCAACAAGACCCATGACATTGCTAAGCGAGTCTGATCCGTATTAAAAGCGGTAGCTCGGCGGATCCGGAGTTGGAATAGCAGTTTAGCCTCCGCCGATCACCCTATAAGGTTGTGGCATACGTACCGCGCGTACATAATTATGCACTTCAAATACCTTGGGCATCGCCGGAGGCACACCGTGGAAAAGGTCTATAGTATGGCTTGACCCAATTCGTACCTCAATATTTTCCCACTTAAAGTTCAGAAAAACCTGCCCACTCTACGGTTGTACAAGGGCTCTTTTATAGGTCCTTCCTTCTTACAGACGACCACCGACCTCTCCTCTCAAAGGATTTCTCACCAAGGAGAAACGGCGCAGACGTGAGGTAGGGCATTATTGGGATCTTCAAACCACTACTTTTAGGCCCTGTGTAAAACTTTCCCTTGTGTAAACCCTCGGCATGTAAAATAACCTCAAAATTTATGACATTATCTGTAATAAACGTCTCGCCGTATTAATCAGGGTATAAAGGCAACAGTTGATCACCACTTTCGTTTGGTACTGATTTATTTCATATTGCCATATGTATTCCCTCCTTATTTCAGATTACCACACGTGCTTTAGTCCGGCCTTAACACCGGGGGTTGTATTCGGCTCCACACGTTTTTAAGTCTAAACACCTATAGGGTACTCTTCGGCGTCCCGGATATTGCATTATATGCATCGGCTCCGAGTCATGTCTTTCGTCTATAGTTGGGTTGCCCGGCTCCTGTGCTTACCACCTTACGTTCCACTCGTTCAGCTAAGGTAGTAAAGGGAGAACTACTGTGATTGTATTTCTGGTTCGTCTGGTCAAGTACCTCAGTAGATAAAGCCAAAAATTAATGATAAGCGAGAGCTGGTCGGCGATTCTATGACTTGCTACCTCTTGAGCATGCGTTGGTTTTCCATTGAAGAGGAAAGGTTGATGCAGCAAAGTAGTGTAAGTATTTCCCTTAGTTTTTGAGAACCAAGGTATCAATCCAGTAGGAGACTACATGCAAGTCGCCTAGTACTTGCACAAACAATCATGAACCTCGCAACCAACGCGATAAATGGGTTGTCAATCCCTTCACGGTCACTTACGAAAGTGAGATCTGATAGAGATAAAAAGATAAATATTTTTGGTATTTTTGTTGTATAGATTGAAAAGTAAAGATTGCAAAATAAATAGTAAACTATAATTGTAGATCGGAAACTTCTATGATGTAAAGTAGACCCGGGGGCCATAGGTTTCACTAGTGCTTCTCTCAATATAGCATATATTACGGTGGGTGGACAAATTACTGCCGAGCAATTGATAGAAAAGAGCATAGTTATGATGATATCTAGGCATGATCATGAACATAGGCATCATGTCTGTGACAAGTAGACAGAAATGATTCTGCATCTACTACTATTACTCCACACATCGACTGCTATCCAGCATGCATCTAGAGTATTAAGTTCATAAGAATAGAGTAACGCATTAGGCAAGATGACATGATGTAGAGGGATAAACTCAAGCAATATGATATAAACCCCATCTTTTTATCCTCGGTGGCAACAATACAATACGTGCCTTGCTGCCCCTGCTGTCACTAGGAAAGGACACTGCAAGATTGAATCCAAAGCTAAGCACTTCTCCCATTGCAAGAAAGATCAATCTAGTAGGCCAAACCAAACTGATAATTCGAATAGACTTGCAAAGATATCAAATCATGCATATAAGAATTCAGAGAAGAATCAAATATTGTTCATAGATAAACCTTAATCATAAATCCACAATTCATCGGATCTCGGCAAACACACAACAAAGAGAATTACATCGAATAGATCTCCAAGAACATCAAGGAGAACTTTGTATTGAGATCCAAAGAGAGAGAAGAAGCCATCTATCTAATAACTATGGACTCGAAGGTTTGTGGTAAACTACTCACACATCATCGGAGAGGCTATGGTGTTGATGTAGAAGCCCTCCGTGATCAAATCCCACTCCGGCAGATCGCCGGAAAAAGGTCCCCACATGGGATCTCACGGGTACAGAAGGTTGCGGCGGTGGAAAAGTGGTTTCATGGCTCCCCTCGATGTTTTCAGGGTATAAGAGTATATATAGGCGAAAGAAGTAGGTCCATGGAGCTGTGAGGGGCCCACAAGGGTGGGGGCGCGCCGCCCTACCTCGTGGCCGCCTCGCTGCTTCGTTGACGTCCACTCCAAGTCTCTTGGATTGCGTTTTTTCCAAAAAAGATCCTCGCGAAGTTTTCATTCTATTTGATATTCCTTTTCTGTGAAACACTGAAATAGGCAAAAAATAGCAATTTGCACTGTGCCTTCGGTTAATAGGCTAGTCCCAAAAATAATATAAAAGTGCATAATAAAGACCATTAAACATCCAAACAGATAATATAATAGCATGGAACAACCAAAAATTATAGATACGTTGGAGACGTATCAAGCATCCCCAAGCTTAATTCCTGCTCGTCCTCGAGTAGGTAAATCATAAAAACAGAATTTTTGATGTGGAATCCTACCTAACATAATTTTCAATGTATTTTCGGCATGAATGTTTAGATCCGAAAGATTCTAGATAGAAGTTTAATATTGACATAAAAATAATAATACTTCAAGCAATGATAACCAAGCAATCATGTCTTATCAAAATAACATAGCCAAAGAAAGCTTATTCCTAGAAAATCATATAGTTTGGCCATGCTTCATTTTGTCACACAAAATTCTCCCATCATGCACAACCCCGATGAAAAGCCAAGCAATTGTTTCATACTTTAGCCTTTTCAAACTCTTTCAACTTTCACACAATATATGAGAGTGAGCCATGGACATAGCACTATGGGTGGAATAGAATATAATGATGGAGGTTGTGTGAGAAGACAAAAAGGGAGAAAGTCTCACATTGACGTGGCGAATCGACGGGCTATGGAGATGCCCATCAATTGATGTCAATGCAAGAAGTAGGGATTGCCATGCAACAGATGCACTAGAGCTATAAATATGAAAGCTCAACAAAAGAAACTAAGTGGGTGTGCATCCAACTTGCTTGCTCACGAAGACCTAGGGCATTTTGAGGAAGCCCATTATTGGAATATACAAGGAAAGTTCTATAATGAAAAATTCCCACTAGTATATGAAAGTGACAACATAAGAGACTCTCTATCATGACGATCATGGTGCTACTTTGAAGCACAAGTGTGGAAAAAGGATAGTAACATTGCCCCTTCTCTCTTTTTCTCTCATTTTTTTCTTTGGCCTCTCTTTTTTTTCTCTTTTTTCGAAGAACTTTCCTCACATGGGACAATGCTCTAATAATGAAAATCATCACACTTTTATTTACTTACAACTCAAGAATTACAACTCGATACTTAGAACAAAATATGACTCTATGTGAATGCCTCCGACGGTGTACCGGGATATGCAATGAATCAAGAGTGACATGTATGGAAGAATTATGAAGGTGGTTTTGCCACAAATATGATGTCAACTACATGATCATCCAAGGCAATATGACAATGATGGAGCGTGGCAAAATAAACTGAACGATGGAAAGTTGCATGGCAATATATCTCGGAATGACTATGGAAATGCCATAATAGGTAGGTATGGTGGATGTTTTGAGGAAGATATAAGGAGGCTTATGTGTGATAGAGCGTATCATATCACGGGGTTTGGATGCACCGGCAAAGTTTGCACCAACTCTCGAGTTGAGAAAGGGCAATGCACGGTACCGAAGAGGCTTGCAATGATGGAAGGGTGAGAGTGTGTATAATCCATGGACTCAACATTAGTCATAAAGAACACACATACTTATTGCAAAAAACTACAAGTCATCAAAACCAAGCACTACGCGCATGCTCCTAGGGGGATAGATTGGTAGGAAAAGACCATCGCTCGTCCCCGACCGCCACTCATAAGGAAAGCAATCAAAGAACACCCCATGCTTCAAATTTGTCACACAACTTTTACCATACGTGCATGCTACGAGACTTGCCAACTTCAACACAAGTATTTCTCAATTCCACAATTACTCAACTAGCACAACTCTAATATTACCATCTTTATATCTCAAAACAACTATCAAGTATCAAGCTTCTCATAACATTTAATGCACTTTATATGAAAGTTTTTATTATAACCATCTTGGATGCCTATCATATTAGGACTAATTTCATAACCAAAGCAAATTACCATGCTGTTCTAAAAGACTCTCAAAATTATATAAGTGAAGCATGAGAGATCAATAATTTCTATAAAATAAAATCACCACCGTGTTCTAAAAAGATATAAGTGAAGCACTAGAGCAAAATTATCTAGCTCAAAAGATATAAGTGAAGCACATAGAGTATTCTAATAAATTTTGATTCATGTGTGTCTCTCCCAAAAGGTGTGTACAGCAAGGATGATTGTGGTAAACTAAAAAGCAAATACTCAAATCATACAAGACGCTCCAAGAAAAACACATATCATGTGGTGAAAAAAAATATAGCCTCAAGTAAAGTTACCGATAAATGAAGACGAAAGAGGGGATGCCTTACGGGGCATCCCCAAGCTTAGGCTTTTGGTTGTCCTTGAATTTTACCTTGGGGTGACTTGTTCCGAAATCCATCAAATCTTTACCCAAAAATTTGAAAACTTCACAACACAAAACTCAACAGAAAATTTCATGAGCTCCGTTAGTATAAGAAAACAAATCACCACCTTAAGGTACTGTGATAAAGTCATTCTTTATTTATTTTGGTGTTAAACATACTGTATTCCAACTTCTCCATGGTTCATACCCTCTGATACTAGCCATGGATTCATCAAAACAAGCAAACAACACACGAAAAATAGAATCTGTCAAAAACAGAACAGTCTGTAGTAATCTGTAGGTTTCGAATACTTATGTAACTCCAAAAATCCTGAGAAATTAGGACATCCTAAATAATTTGTATATTGATCTACTGCAGTTGGAATCTGTATTTTACTGCTCCTTTCTTAAAATGAAAATTATTCTCGTGAGCGCAAACTTTCTGTTTTTTCCAGCAAGATCAAATAACAATCATCCAGAAAGATCCTAAAGGCTTTACTTGGCACAAACACTAATTAAAACATAAAAACACAATCATAACAAAGGATAGATGATTTATTTATTACTAAACAAGAACAAAAAGCAAGGAACAAAACTAAAATTGGGTTGCCTCCCAACAAGCGTTATCGTTTAACGCCCCTGGCTAGGCATAAAAGCAAGAATAGATCTAAGTATTGTCCTCTATGGTGTTGGGAAAGAAAAGAGAAAATTTCTTGTCTATAGCATTTATCTTTCTATTTTGAGAAAGCACAGGGCCATTAATGGTAGAAGAAAGATTAAGCACGTTACAAAAATTTGCATCTAAGCTAGCCTTCATCTCTTTGATAATTTCATTTTGATAAAAGCACAAAAGAGAGGTGGATTCAACCTTATCACTCATGGGGTGGCCAAATATAGTTTTCATATTTTCATAGGTATCTATGGCATCCCCCTCAAGAAAACCTTCTTCAAAAATAGAATCTAAAACTTTCTTGAACGAAGAAGGTAAGCCAACATAAAAGCTTTTTAAGTATATCTCAATTTGATATTGGGGCACATAGCAAGCTCGGATCCTTAATAACCTATCCCAAGCGTCTTTCAAAGACTCATCAAGCAGATAACGAAAAATTCCGGGATCATCTTCATCGAAAGTATCCAAAGTCTCATTGATAACCCCGGTAGGTCTTTCCATAGCATCATTATTTATGAGCTTATAATGGACAGAGGGTCTATCCAAAGTACTAGAACTCTGGAGACAACCCTTACCCCTTTTCGATTCGGCCATGGCAAAAGAAAGGCAAACGGGAAATAGGAAAATAAAATGGCGAGGGTGAAGTGGGGGCGAGGAAAACGAGAGGCAAATGGAAAATAATGTAATGTGAGGAATAAGAGTTTCTGATGGGTACTTGGTATGTCTTGACTTGGTGTTGATCTCCCCGGCAACGGCGCCAGAAATCCTTCTTGCTACCTCTTGAGAATGCGTTGGTTTTCCCTTGAAGAGGAAAGGGTGATGCAGCAAAGTAGCGTAAGTATTTCCCTCAGTTTTTGAGAACCAAGGTATCAATCCAGTAGGAGACTACACGAAAGTCGCCTAGTACCTGCACAAACAAACAAGAACCTCGCAACCAATGCGATAAAGGGGTTGTCAATCCCTTCACGGTCACTTATGAAAGTGAGATCTGATAGAGATAATAAGATAAATATTTTTGGTATTTTTGTTGTATAGATTGAAAAGTAAAGATTGAAAAATAAATAGTAAACTAGAATTGTAGATCGGAAACTTATATGATGTAAAGTAGACCCGGGGGCCATAGGTTTCACTAGTGGCTTCTCTCAAGATAGCATATATTACAGTGGGTGAACAAATTACTGCCAAGAAATTGATAGAAAAAACGCATAGTTATGATGATATCTAGGCATGATTGAGGGATTCCTAGATTAGGGGGGCTCGGGCATCCAGACTATGGTATGTGGGCTGGACTGATGGGATGTAAAGATATCGGGCTGAAGATTATCTCCCGTGTCCGGACGGGACTCTCCTTGGTGTGGAAGGCAAGCTTGGCGTCCCAATATGAAGATTCCTTTCTCTGTAACCGACTTTGTACAACCCTAGTCCCCCAGTGTCTATATAAACCGGAGGGCTTAGTTCGTAGAGACGAAGAATCATATTCATAGTCATACAGGCTAGACTCTTAGGGTTTTAGCCATTACATTCTTGAGGTAGATCAACTCTTGTAATACTCATATTCATCAAGATCAATCAAGCTGGAAGTAGGGTATTACCTCCATAGAGAGGGCCCGAACCTGGGTAAACATCGTGTCCCATGTCCCCTGTTACCATCGACCTTAGACGCACAGTTCGGGACCCCCTACCCGAGATCTGCCGGTTTTGACACCGACATTGGTGCTTTCATTGAGAGTTCCGCTATGTCGTCGTCAAGAGGTTCGATGGCCCCGTCAATCATTCACAACAACATTGTCCAGGGAGGAACCTTCCTCCCCGGACAGATCTTCATGTTCGGCAGCTTCGTACTGTGGGCCAACTCACTTGGCCATCTAGAGCAGATCGATAGCTACGCCCCTGGCCCTCAAGTCAGGTTTGGAAGATTGAATTACGTCGCGCACATCCGTGGAGGCTTGATCTTTGACGGATTCAAGACCGCGGCAGTAGCCGCTCCCTATCACCACGATGAACGTGACTTAAATCTGTCATTGAACCACACCCAGGAGATAGAACCTGCAACTTCTCTGGCTCTAGATCCGGAGCAGATCTCGCCATCCGACGACAGGATGCTTAACCCCGCCACGAAGGCCGCAGACTCAGTGGCATTGGAGCCGAACACAGACCCAACCTCAAGTGAGATCTGTGTTACTAGAACCTCGGACACATTTCCGGCTACAGGTTCCGAAGCATGTGCATCCGCGCACGACGAGCTTGATCGGGCGTCGATTGTTGAATTCAGCTCCACGGACATCTTCCAGCACTCGCCTTTAGGCGATGTGCTAAACTCATTAAAAACACTCTCCTTAGTGGGGGACTCACAACCGAATTATATCCAGTTCGAACTAGAGGCTGATGACGGAGAATTTCACTTCCCACCCCCCGCCCACTAAATAGCCACTATCGAAGACTTAACTGACATGCTCGATTATGGCTCCGACGACATCGATGGTATGGACGGCGATTCCAGAGAAGAAGAGGCCCAAAACCCGCCATTTACCGGACGCTGGACGGGTACTTCCTCGTATGACGTATACATGGTGGATGCACCAAAAGAGAATAGCGGCGATGACAAGGAAGATCCAGTTGAGGATAAACCTCCCGAGATACAACCAAAGCGCCGGCATCAGCGGCGCCGCTCTAAGTCACGCTGCAGCAAAGACAGCAACACTGGCACGGGAGAAGATAACACTCCGGACGGTGCCGAAGACAATGAAGACCCCGTTGAGGCAACTTCCGAACAAGATGAACGGGAAGACGAGCAAGTTAGCCCTGATGAACAGGCCACGCATGAAGACTCAAAGGACAGTAATTATCTTCCGCTCTCTGAGGTTGAGGCGAGCCTCGGCGCCGAGAATTTTATCATGCCTAAGGAACCTCTCGAGCAGGAGCACTTCAAGCGCCAGCTAATAGCCACTACAAGGAGCCTGAAAACAAAATAGCAGCAGCTTCAAGCTGATCAAGATCTTCTCAATGATAGATGGACGGATGTCCTGGCAGCCGAGGAATACGGTGTCAAGCGCCCAGCCAAAAGTTACCTGAAGCACAAATTGCTACCTCAGTTCGATAACAAGGCGTTGGAGCCCGTACCATCATCACGCAATGCGGCTGACCAACCAGCACATGGTCGGGATAAAGCGGCAACTCAAGCCGAACACCAGCCTGCCCTACCTCACCGTAAAGGCAGAGATAAAATAGCTCGGGGACACACATATGACCTACGACAGGACTTGGACAGTAGAGCAGGTCAAAACAGATTGATCTATGGATCACGGGGATGTGCCCCGACAAACGATAACGGCTATCTAGCCGGACACAATAGTCATTCTCACGCCCGGGCCGAGAACCGCAGATGGACTCCATCCGAGCTATGTCGCGACGTGGCCCGATATAGAGGCGCCGCTCACCCACTTTGCTTCATCGGCGAAGTAATGGAGCACGAATTCCCAAAAGGGTTTAAACCCGTAAACATCGAATCATACAATGGGACAATAGACCCCGCGGTATGGATCGAGGACTTTCTTCTTCACATGCATATGGCCCACGGCGATGATCTCCATGCCATGAAATACCTCCCACTAAAACTCAAAGGACCAGCCCGGCACTGGTTGAGCAGTCTGCCTGAAAACTCCATCGGCAGCTGGGAGGACTTGGAAGAGGCCTTCCTTGACAACTGATGTATACTACACAACCTTCTTCTTATAGACGTTGTTGGGCCTCCAAGTGTAGAGGTTTGTAGGACAGTAGCAAATTTCCCACAAGTGGACGACCTAAGGTTTATCAACCCGTAGGAGGCATAGGATGAAGATGGTCTCTCTCAAGCAACCCTGCAACCAAATAACAAAGAGTCTCTTGTGTCCCCAACACACCCAATACAATGGTAAATTGTATAGGTGCACTAGTTCGGCGAAGAGATGGTGATACAAGTGCAATATGGATAGTAGATAAAGGTTTTTGTAATCTGAAAATATAAAAACAGCAAGGTAACTAATGATAAAAGTGAGCGTAAACGATATTGCAATGATAGGAAATAAGGCCTAGGGTCCATACATTCACTAGTCCAAGTCCTCTCAACAATAATAACATAATTGGATCACATAACTTTCCCTCAACATGCAACAAAGAGTCACTCCAAAGTCACTAATAGCGGAGAACAAACGAACAGATTATGGTAGGGTACAAAACCACCTCAAAGTTATTCTTTCCAATCAATCCGTTGGGCTATTCCTATAAGTGTCACAAACAGCCCTAGAGTTCGTACTAGAATAACACCTTAAGACACAAATCAACCAAAACCCTAATGTCACCTAGATACTCGAATGTCACCTCAAGTATCCGTGGGCATGATTATACGATATGCATCACACAATCTCAGATTCATCTATTCAACCAACACATAGAACCTCAAAGAGTGCCCCAAAGTTTCTACCGGAGAGTCAAGACGACAACGTGTGCCAACCCCTATGCATAGGTTCATGGGCAGAACCCCCAAGTTGATCACCAAAACATACATCAAGTTAATCACGTGATATCCCATTGTCACCACAGATACGCACGGCAAGACGTACATCAAGTGTTCTCAAATTTTTAAAGACTCAATCCAATAAGATAACTTCAAAGGGGAAACTCAATCCATTACAAGAGAGTAGTGGGGGAGAAACATCATAAGATCCAACTATAATAGCAAAGCTCACGATACATCAAGATCGTACCACCTAAAGAACACGAGAGAGAGAGAGAGATCAAACACATAGCTACTGGTACATACCCTCAGCCCCGAGGGAGAACTACTCCCTCCTCGTCATGGAGAGCGCTGGGATGATGAAGATGGACACCGGAGAAGGATTTCCCCCTCCGGCAGGGTGCCGGAACGGGTCTAGATTGGTTTTCGGTGGCTACGGAGGCTTCTAGCGGTGGAACTCCCGATCTATTGTGCTCTCCGATCGTTTTAGGGTATATGGATATATATAGGCGGAAGAAATACGTCAGGGGAGCCACGAGGGGCCCACGAGGGTGGAGGGCGCGCCCTTGGGGGGAGGGTGCGCCCCCCTGCCTCGTGGCTCCCTCGTTTTTTCCTGACGTGCACTCCAAGTCTACCGGGTAGCTTTCCTTCCAAAAATAACTTCTCTAGAAGGTTTCATTCTGTTTTGACTCCGTTTGATATTCCTTTTCTTCGAAACACTAAAACAAGGGAAAAACAGGAACTGGCACTGGGCTCTGGGTCAATAGGTTAGTCCCAAAAATAATATAAAAGTGGATAATAAAGCCCAATAATGTCCAAAACAGAAGACAATATAGCATGGAGCAATCAAAAATTATAGATACGTTGGAGACGTATCAGCATCCCCAAGCTTAATTCCTTCTCGTCCTCGAGTAGGTAAATGATAAAAGCAGAATTTTTGATGTGGAATGCTACCTAACATATTCATCATGTATTTCTCTTTATTATGGCAAGAATATTCAGATCCATAAGATTCAAGACAATAGTTTAATATTGACATAAAAATAATAATACTTCAAGCATACTAACCAAGTAATCATGTCTTCTCAAAATAACATGGCCAAAGAAAGTTATCCCTACAAAATCATATAGTCTGTCTATGCTCCATCTTCACCACACAAAGTATTTAAATCATACACAACCCCGATGACAAGCCAAGCAATTGTTTCATACTTTTGATGTTCTCAAACTTTTCAATCTTCACGCAATACATGAGCGTGAGCCATGGACATAGCACAATAGGTGGAATAGAATGGTGGTTGTGGAGAAGACAAAAAAGGAGAAGATAGTCTCACATGCATCAACTAGGCGTATCAACGGGCTATGGAGATGCCCATCAATAGATATCAATGTGAGTGAGTAGGGATTTGCATGCAACGGATGCACTAGAGCTATAAATGTATGAAAGCTCAACAAAAGAAACTAGTGGGTGTGCATCCAACTCGCTTGCTCACGAAGACCTAGGGCATTTTGAGGAAGCCCATCATTGGAATATACAAGCCAAGTTCTATAATGAAATATTCCCACTAGTATATGAAAGTGACAACATAGGAGACTCTCTATCATGAAGATCATGGTGCTACTTTGAGGCACAAGTGTGGTAAAAGGATGGTAGCATTGCCCCTTCTCTCTTTTTCTCTCATTTTTTTATTTTTTTATATTTTTATTTTGGGCCTTTTTGGCCTCTTTTTTCTATTTTTTTCGTCCGGAGTCTCATCCCAACTTATGGGGGAATCATAGTCTCCATCATCCTTTCCTCACTGGGACAATGCTCTAATAATGATGATCATCGCACTTTTATTTACTTACAGCTCAAGAATTACAACTCGATACTTAGAACAAGATATGACTCTATATGAATGCCTCCGGCGGTGTACCGGGATGTGCAATGACTCATGAGTGCCATGTATGAAAGAATTATGAATGGTGGCTTTGCCACAAATATGATGTCAACTACATGATCATGCATAGCAATATGACAATGATGGAGCGTGTCATAGTAAACGGAACGGTGGAAAGTTGCATGGCAATATATCTCGGAATGGCTATGGAAATGCCATAATAGGTAGGTATGGTGGCTGTTTTGAGGAAGGTATATGGTGGGTTTATGGTACCGGCGAAAGTTGCGCGATACTAGAGAGGCTAGCAATGGTGGAAGGGTAAGAGTGCGTATAATCCATGGACTCAACATTAGTCATAAAGAACTCACATACTTATTGCAAAAATCTATTAGTTATCGAAACAAAGTACTACACGCATGCTCCTAGGGGGATAGATTGGTAGGAAAAGACCATCGCTCGTCCCCGACCGCCACTCATAAGGAAGACAATCAATAAATAAATCATGCTTTGACTTCATCGCATAACGGTTCACCATACGTGCATGCTACGTGAATCACAAACTTTAACACAAGTATCTCTCAAATTCACAATTACTCAACTAGCATGACTCTAATATCACCTTCTCCGTATCTCAAAACAATTATCAAGTATCAAACTTCTCATAGTATTCAATGCACTTTATATGAAAGTTTTTATTATACCCCTCTTGGATGCCCATCATATTAGGACTAAATTCATAACCAAAGAAAACTACCATGCTGTTCTAAAGACTCTCAAAATAATATAAGTGAAGCACGAGAGGTCATCTATTTCTTCAAAATAAAACCACCACCGTGCTCTAAAAGATATAAGTGAAGCACTAGAGCAAATGACAAACTACTCCAAAAGATATATGTGAAGATCAATGAGTAGTCGAATAATTATGCAACTATGTGAAGAGTCTCTAACATTTAAAAATTTCAGATCTTGGTATTTTATTCAAACAGCAAGCAAAACTAAATAAAATAAAAAGACGCTCCAAGAAAAACACATATCATGTGGTAAATAAAAATATAGCTCCAAGTAAAGTTATCGATGAACGAAGACGAAAGAGGGGATGCCTTCTGGGCATCCCCAAGCTTAGGCTCTTGGTTGTCCTTGAATATTACCTTGGGGTGCCTTGGGCATCCCAAAGCTTAGGCTCTTTCCACTCCTTATTCCATAGTCCATCGGATCTTTACCCAAAACTTGAAAACTTCACAACACAAAACTTAACAGAAAACTCGTGAGCACCGTTAGCGAAAGAAAACAAAACACCACTTCAAGGTACTGTAATTAACTCATTCTTTATTTATATTGGTTTTAAACCTGCTGTATTCCAACTTCTCTATGGTTTATAAACTATTTTACTAGCCATAGATTCATCAAAATAAGTAAACAACACATGAAAAAACAGAATCTGTCAAAAACAGAACAGTCTGTAGTAATCTGTATCAGACGTATACTTCTGGAACTCATAAAATTCTCAAATAAATTGCTGGACGTGAGGGATTTACCTATTAATCATCTGCAAAAAGAATTAACTAAACAACACTCTCCAGTAAAAATGGCAGCAATTCTCGTGAGCGCTAAAGTTTCTGTTTTTTACAGCATGATCATAAAGACTTCACCCAAGTCTTCCCAAAGGTTCTAATTGGCACAAACACTAATTTAAAACATAAAACTACATCTAAACAGAGGCTAGATGAATTATTTATTACTAAACAGGAGCAAAAAGTAAGGAAGAAAAATAAAGTTGGGTTGCCTCCCAACAAGCGCTATCGTTTAACGCCCCTAGCTAGGCATGATGATTTCAATGATGCCCGCATAAAAGATAAGAATTGTAACATAAAGAGAGCATCATGAAGAATATGACTAGCACATTTAAGTCTAACCCACTTCCTATGCATAGGGATTTTCTGAGCAAACAATTTATGGGAACAATAATCAACTAGCATAGGAAGGCAAAACAAGCATAACTTCAAGATTTTCAACACATAGAGAGGAAACTTGATATTATTGCAATTCCTACAAGCATATGTTCCTCCCTCATAATAATTTTCAGTAGCATCATGAATGAATTAAACAATATAACCAGCACCTAAAGCATTCTTTTCATGATCTACAAGCGTACAAATTTTATTACTCTCCACACAAGAAAAATTCTTCTCATGAATAATAGTGGGAGCAAACTCAACAAAATAATCATCATGTGAGGCATAATCCAATTGAAAACTATAATCATGATGACAAGTTTCATGGATATCATTATTCTTTATAGCATACAAGTCATCACAATAATCATCATAGATAGCAACTTTGTTCTCATAATCAATTGGAACCTCTTCCGGAATAGTGGATTCATCACAAAATAAAGTCATGACCTCTCCAAATCCACTTTCATCAATATAATCATCATAAATAGGAGGAATGCTTTCATCATAATAAATTTGCTCATCAAAACTTGGGGGACAAAAAATATCATCTTCATCAAACATCGCATCCCCAAGCTTGCGGCTTTGCATATCATTAGCATCATGGGTATTCAAGGAAGTCATACTAACAACATTGCAATCATGCTTATAATTCAAAGATTTAGTGCCAAACATTCTAATGCATTCTTCCTTATGAGTGGAATCCTTATTTTCACGGAAGACATTGAAAAGATGAAGCGTATGAGGTAAACTCAATTCCATTTTTTATAGTTTTCTTTTACAAACTAAACTAGTGATAAAACAAGAAACTAAAAGACTCGATTGCAAGATCTAAAGATATATCTTCAAGAACTCACCTCCTCGGCAACGGCGCCATAAAGAGCTTGATGTCTACTAAACAACCTTCTTCTTGTAGACGTTGTTGGGCCTTCAAGTGCAGAGGTTTGTAGGACAGTAGCAAATTTCCCTGAAGTGGATAACCTAAGGTTTATCAACCCGTAGGAGGCGTAGGATGAAGGTGGTCTCTCTCAAGCAACCCTGCAACCAAATAACAAAGAGTCTCTTGTGTCCCCAACACACCCAATACAATGGTAAATTGTATAGGTGCACTAGTTCGGCGAAGAGATAGTGATACAAGTGCAATATGGATAGTAGGTAAAGGTTTTTGTAATCTGAAAATATAAAAACAGCAAGGTAAATAATGATAAAAGTGAGCATAAACGGTATTGCAATGATAGGAAACAAGGCCTAGGGTTCATACTTTCACTAGTGCAAGTCCTCTCAACAATAATAACATAATTGTATCACATAACTATCTCTCAACATGCAACAAAGAGTCACTCCAAAGTCACTAATAGCGGAGAACAAACAAAGAGATTATGGAAGGGTACGAAACCACATGAAAGTTATTCTTTCCAATCAATCTATTGGGCTATTCCTATAAGTGTCACAAACATCCCTAGAGTTTGTACTAGAATAACACCTTAAGACACAAATCAACCAAAACCCTAATGTCACCTAGATACTCCAATGTCACCTCAAGTATCCGTGGGTATGATTATATGATATGCATCACACAATCTCAGATTCATCTATTCAACCAACACATAGAACCTCAAAGAGTGCCCCAAAGTTTCTACCAGAGAGTCAAGACGAAAACGTGTGCCAACCCCTATGCATAGGTTCATGGGCGGAACCCACAAGTTGATCACCAAAACATACATCAAGTTAATCACGTGATATCCCATTGTCACCACAGATACGCATGGCAATACATACATCAAGTGTTCTCAAATCTTTAAAGACTCAATCCGCTAAGATAAATTCAAAGGGGAAACTCAATCCATTACAAGGGAGTAGAGGGGGAAAACATCATAAGATCCAACTATAATAGCAAAGCTCGAGATACATCAAGATCGTACCACCTCAAGAACACGAGAGAGAGAGAGAGAGATCAAACACATAGCTACTGGTACATAGCCTCAGCCCCGAGGGGAACTACACCCTCCTTGTCATGGAGAGCGCCGGGATGATGAAGATGGCCACCGGAGAAGGATCGCCCCCTCCGGTAGGGTGGCGGAACGGGTCTTGATTGGTTTTCGGTGGCTACGGAGGCTTCTGGCGGCGGAACTCCTGATCTATTGTGCTCTCCGATCGTTTTAGGGTATATGGATATATATATATATAGGCGGAAGAAATACGTCAGGGGAGCCACGAGGGGCCCACGAGGGTGGAGGGCGCACCCTAGGGGGGTGGGTGTCCCCTGCCTCGTGGCTCCCTCGTTTCTTTCCTGACGTGCACTCCAAGTCTATCGGGTAGCTTTCCTTCCAAAAATAACTTCTCCAGAAGGTTTCATTTTGTTTTAACTCTGTTTGATATTGCTTTTCTTCGAAACACTGAAACAAGGGAAAAACAGGAACTGGCACTGGGGTCTGGGTCAATAGGTTGTCCCAAAAATAATACAAAAGTGGATAATAAAGCCCAATAATGTCCAAAACAGAAGATAATATAGCATGGAGCAATCAAAAATTATAGATACGTTGGAGACATATCAACATCCCCAAGCTTAATTCCTGCTCGTCCTCGAGTAGGTAAATGATAAAAACAGAATTTTTTATGTGGAATGCTACCTAACATATTCATCATGTATTTCTCTTTATTATGGCAAGAATATTCAGATCCATAAGATTCAAGACTAGTTTAATATTGACATAAAAATAATAATACTTCAAGCATACTAACCAAGTAATCATGTATTCTCAAAATAACATGGCCAAAGAAAGTTATCCCTACAAAATCATATAGTTTGTCTATGCTCCATCTTCACCACACAAAGTATTTAAATCATGCACAACCCCGATGACAAGCCAAGCAATTGTTTCATACTTTTGATGTTCTCAAACTTTTCAATCTTCACGCAATACATGAGCGTGAGCCATGGACATAGCACAATAGGTGGAATAGAATGGTGGTTGTGGAGAAGACAAAAAAGGAGAAGATAGTCTCACATCAACTAGGTGTATCAACGGGCTGTGGAGATGCCCATCAATAGATATCAATGTGAGTGAATAGGGATTGCCATGCAACGGATGCACTAGAGCTATAAATGTATGAAAGCTCAACAAAAGAAACTAGTGGGTGTGCATCCAACTCGCTTGCTCACGAAGACCTAGGGCATTTTGAGGAAGCCCATCATTGGAATATACAAGCCAAGTTCTATAATGAAATATTCCCACTAGTATATGAAATTGACAACATAGGAGACTCTCTATCATGAAGATCATGGTGCTACTTTGAGGCACAAGTGTGGTAAAAGGATAGTAGCATTGCCCATTCTCTCTTTTTCTCTCATTTTTTTATTTTTTTATATTTTTATTTTGGGCCTTTTTTGGCCTCTTTTTTCTATTTTTTTCGTCCGGAGTCTCATCCCGACTTATGGGGGAATCATAGTCTCCATCATCCTTTCCTCACTGGGACAATGCTCTAATAATGATGATGAAAGTGCATTATATCGACTAGAGGGGGGTGAATAGGCGATTTTTATGAAAGTCTTCAAAACGTGAGAGTTATGAAGACAAACAGCGAAGATTATGCCTTTTACTATGCAGCGGAAGTTAGATTACACTAGGCCAGCCATGGTCATGTATTCAATAGAGTGAAAGCACAATGACAAACAACTGCAATGTAATAAGGATCAGGTAGGAAGAAGTTATGAAGCCAAACAGTTCATACATACACGTTGTGAAGACAAAAGATAAAGCAAGCATGCAATGGCTTCACAATGTGTAACAGTAAGAAAAGGAAGTGAAGATGAAACCAGTGACTCGTTGAAGACAATGATATGTTGGACCAGTTCCAGTTGCTGTGACAACTGTACGTCTGGTTGGAGCGGCTAGGTATTTAAACCTTAGGACACACAGTCCCGGACACCCAGTCCTGAACACACAGTCCAGGACACCAAGTCCTCACCGTATTCTCCTTGAGCTAAGGTCACTTAGTCCTCGCCCAATCACTCTGGTAAGTCTTCAAGGTAGACTCCCAAACCTTCACAAACTTCGTTCACTGGCAATCCACAATGTCTCTTGGATGCTCTGAACGCGACGCCTAACCGTCTGGAGGATTCACAGTCCTCAAGTGTAATAAGTCTTCAGATCACACAGACAAGAAGACTCAAGTGATGCCCAATTTGCTCTGGCTCTGGGTGGTTAGGGGTTTTCTCCTCACTAGGAATTTTCTCTCAAAGGCTTCGAGGTGGGTTGCTCTCAAACGACAAAAGGCGTGCACTGAAATCTGAGTAGCCAACCGTTTATGGGTGTGGGGGTGGGCTATTTATAGCCACTTGGCAACCCGACCTGATTTGTCCGGAATGACCCTGGGTCACTAAGGAACTGACACGTGTCTCAACGGTCAGATTTCAAACTCTCATGGCAACTTTGCTTGGGCTACAAGAAAAGCTGACTTGTCCGGCTCTGGACAAGATTCGCTCTCATTGTCTTCGCTCGAAGACATAGGTTTTTGATTTAGGCATCACTTCAGTCATTCTGACTGGTTCTCCTGGACCCCACTTAACAATACGGTGGTTCCTATGACTCAACACAAAAGAAAAAGAACTACGAAAGATCTAAGTCTTCGAGCTCCATAGGCTTCATAACATGTCTTCTTTTGTCATAGTCTTCAATGTGAATATCTTCATATACCACCTTTGTCTTCAATGTCTTCATACATTTTTAGGGGTCATCTCTGGTAGTAAAACCGAATCAATGAGGGACTTCTACCTGTGTTTTCCTGCAATTCTCACAAACACATTAGTCCCTCAACTAGGTTTGTCGTCAATACTCCAAAACCAACTAGGGGTGGCACTAGATGCACTTACAATCTCCCCCTTTTTGGTGATTGATGACAAACTAGTTGAAGTTTTCAACGGGGAATATAATGTGTGAAGTTTGTAAAGGATAGGGAATTGTCTTCATAAGTTGCAAAGGCTCCCCCTGAAGATGTGCATATAAGTTAATTTGCTTTTGGGATGCAAATGCACATGGCAGGTTGTACTTGTGGAGATCCTCTTCAGCTTATGATGACAATCCACTATGCATGTGAAAGTATATGAAGATAATGACATGCATAATGGAAAATGGACGTCTGCAGAATGAGATAAGTGCGGAATTTATCGTCGCACATGCGGAATTTATCTTCGCAAACAGAGTGGCAAACAAGTAGCAGACGACCATCGAGTTTTAGTGTTTACAACTCAAAGAACCAAATGAAGCAAAAACAAGAGTTGTAAACACGAAGCAAAATATGACAAAACATAAGGCACCCGCCCATATTGACCCGCTTGAAGACTATAAACATCATATGCTTCTCCCCCTTTTGTCAGTAATGACCAAAAAGGTTTGAAGACATAGAGTTTGCTATGCGTTCCCAGGCACAGCAGGGTCGGTGGATTTGTTTGGCGGTGCAGAGCTGGGATGTGCTGAAGCAGGTGGTGGTGATGTGGCATCGTCGTCTTCATCAATGATCCTTGCAGTAACTGTGGCAGCAGATGAAGAGAACTCAGAGTCTTCTAGTGATGGTGTGTTGCGCATCACAGCCCTTCTAGGAGGTGTGGTGTCAAACTTGAAACGCTCTGTGAAGCCATCCTCTTCAAGTTCAGCTTCAACACATATCATTGAGAGCCCTTTCCATGTACGACGGCAGGTTTCGTGTGTAACGAAGGCATTCTTGGTGCCAAGGTTTCGAAGACGATTGACATCCACCAAGAGGCTCTTCATCTGACGTTTTAGTCAGTCGTGATGCCTATCTTGCTTTTGGTGAAGGGCCACAAGAAGCTCTCGGTCAGTGAGGACACGAGCACGCTTCTTGGGTCTTGGAGCATTTGTGCTGTCTGTGGCTTCAGTAGATGCTGGTGCACGTGTAGTGCCGGCCAACTGATATACCCTGGATATGGCTTCAACACCTTCAACATTCTGCGTGAAGCTTTGGTGTTCTGCATTCTGAAGACTTATCGGTTGCTTGGCAGGCTCAGGGTATATTGCTTCAGCAGAGATATCCACATCTGGCAAGAAGATCCGATGGTTTTGGGCAGAGGGCTGATACGAGATCTCAGAGTGCAGTTTGATTAGCCTCATCACCCAAGGAGCATAGAACTTCAAACCAAATAATTCCGAGCCTGACGCTGCAAGTTGGCGTATGAAGAGATCCTGTGCGTTGAAGCATTTGCCATGCAGGATATAGAATATGAGAGTCTTCATTGCACCCTCGATCTTGGCATGTGGTGAGTGTCCCTTAATGGGCCAGAGAGTCCGCCGGATGATGTGATATATGGTCCTGGGCAGGTACTCTAGGTCTTCAACAAAGAACTCAGTTGGATAGGGTGCATCCTGAGGCCATGGCTTCATCATTGAGAGCATCTGACTCATATTGGGTTCAGGCCTCTAGAATATGCTCTCAATAGCTTCAGAATGTAGTTGACAGCCTTCCTCGAAGAATTCGCCTGGAGTGGGCAGGCCGGTGAGCTCAATGATATCAAATGCATTGGCTTCATGATGGACATTGCCGGTCATCCACTCCAAGATCCAAGTCTTCGGATCTCTGTTGTATCCTTTGATATGGAGAGTGGCATAGAACTGAAGCAGAAGCTCTTCATTCCGGTGCTCTTCATCAGTCACAAACGGCAGCAGACCCACTTGCTTGAAGCAATCCAAGGCTTCCTCAAGACATGGCAGACCAGCAATGGCTTCAACCTCAAGGCGCTTGTGTGGAAAGATGCGACCTTGGTTGTATAAGATGCATGAGTAATAGCTGCGCTGAGAATAGCTCCAGAACCTGTCTGATACAATCCTTTCCCTTGAATAGGGGTTCTTGGAGCTATTGAAAAATGTATTGTCTGCCTTGAAGCTGTTAATATCAAAGGAGCCAGGTGTTGATGCAGGACCTGGAAACCTTGGAAGCCTTGGGACTGGCTTCTGGACATGAGGCCTGTGCTCAATATGATAATCAAACTGTGGACCTGCAGCAGATTCAGGGACTAAAGTGTCTGGCTCAGTAGCTTCGCTGTCCGCTGAAGCATTTGGTGGGGCGGGCTCCACATTGGCTTCAGTGTTTGTGGTGGCAGTCGCAACATTTTCTTCCTCCGCTTGTGTAGTTGGAGGGACAACCTCAAGCACGTTCTCGTGAAGAACTGCATCTTGATGGAGCGGGGAAGTGGGTTCTGGTGGTGCTTCTTCATTGTCTTCGGCTGATGCAGCCGGAATTTCTGCAGTATGGAGTTGAGGCCGTGGACCTTTGCGAAGCCTACGGAACGCAGACGACGCTTGTGGGGTCGGAGTGGGCTGGACCTCAAAGTCTTCTTCCTCCTGAGGGCGATCCGCCCATGACTCATCTTGTGCCATTGGCATCAGAGGACGACCAATACTGATGAGTTCGCTTGTTTCAAGCTGAGGAAGGGCTGCATCATCTTGTACATTGTCTTGATGACCAATGTCTTCAGCAGCTATGGGGTCGGCGGCTGGAATATCTTCAGCTTCAGGAGCCTCTGTGGGAGCAGGCTCATGAACTGTCAGTCTTCTTTCTGCATTGGGGTGAAGGACAGAGAGGGGTTGAACTATCAAGGGCTCTGTGGGAGCAGCCCGAGATTTCTTGATCTTGCGTTTCTTTTTGCTGGGGGCAGTAGGAGAGGCTTCAGAGCTTTTCCTTTTCTTGGCTTCAGCCTCTGCATTCCGTGTCTTCTTAAGCTCAGAAGCGGTTGACCGGCTCTTTGGCTTTGAGCCAGTCGTGAAGGTTGGGAAGACAATCGGAATAGCTTCTTGTCTTGGTGCCTCTGGTTCATTCACAGCAGGCTGCTTCTTCTTCTTTGCGGCCATCTTGGGGTCGATGCCAAGACGCCCAAGTGCCTTGCGCTTCTCGGCCTCATTGTAGGCCTGCACACATTGTTCTGCCAGAGACTTCATCCGCTCACGTGAGCCCTGAGCTTCAGCACGCTTCTTCAGGAAATTTTCCTTGAGCTCATGCAACATGGTTTTGAAGCTCTTTACTTCCTGCACGCTGAGCCTGGCCATGTGCTTCTTGAACTGAGCCTTTTCATGATCAATTTTCTGCTTCAGCTCAACTATGCGCTGAGCAATGGCAAGTTCTGAAGCAATTGCGCCTTGGAAGGCGACGCTTAGACCGACAAGCAATTGCGCCTTCGAAGCTGATGTCTGGTGAGGCAAACCATTCATCGATGAAGTTGTGGATGATGGCGACATCAAAGAGTGGTAAATTGTTGAAGATTTCAGCTTCTTCTTTGCTTTTGATAAGCCGCTCTAGAGCGTCATCTCCCAAATCTTCATCGCTTGATAGATCAATGGCTTCGCTGCGCAGAATGGCAGCAGCAGTGAGCTCTTTGCCTGTTTGTTGCTGGGGCTCCTTTTCCTTCTGGGGCTTGGAGACGCGGGATACATCTTCAGACTGCACACTGACTTCAGGAGGTGCAGTTTTCAATGGCTTCGCCCTTGAGATTTTTGAGGCAGGGGCCGGCTTTGAAGCTTTTGGTTTCTTCGTCTGCTTTGGCTTCGGCACAGCAGGAACTTCATCAGACTCAGAGTCAGCTGGAGGGTCATTTACGGCAGTCCCTTGGACTAAGATGTGAGTGATCAGGCCCTCAAGATTGGCAAACGGACCGATGACATTGGGTTCCGCGTCGCGTGTGCCATCTGCCCTTGGTGCGGAGGGACCATGGTTGAAGTCTAACCCAAATTTCTTCTTGTTTAGCTTCGCTGACTGTTGGGCAAACTGAAAGTTGCGCTTGAAGAGATTGTCATCACGACACCAGAGGAGTGACGACGGATGCGCTTCATCAGGCTGTGGTCCTTGGACCATGCATGGGTAGAAGCCTTGAGCAATGGCTTTATCTCTGGTCCTGGGCAAGAGATTCTTGAAGCGGATGTCCCCCCATGGTCTCCTGATGGCACTTTCCTCAGCATACTCCTCGGTGACGAAGCGGTATTTGAACCACTGTTCTGCCCAATAGCGTCGAATCCATTGGATTCGTGCCTTGCGCTGCCCATAGCTCTCTTCTGGATATGTTTTGTACATTTCTACCAAGTCTTCAGGCAGATCCTTGGAAGTTCCCTCACGTCTCTGTCTGCCCCCCTTCCTTGCTGCTGCTTCTGAAGCCATAAACTTTAACTTGAAAGGCTTCAAACCTTTCAAAGGCTTCAAAGGCTTTCTTTTTCTGGACCAACAGGAACTGGCTTCAGGAGAGTTTATGTGATGTTGTAGGAATTCTGCAAATGAATGCAGACTATGAGAACCGAAGGATTCTCCCACGGACATGTACCTGTGACAGCATTAAGGTGCGAGGGAACATGAAGAGGTCATATGCATTCTCAGAAGGTTTTGAAGATTAATCAGTTTAGAAGACATTGACATCATCATGCGAAGACATTCACTCATAGATAAGAAGTTGGTTCCAGATTTGTACGAACCCACAGATCAATACAAGTGAGGAATCTAACTACTTTCTGAAGCACAAGTGAATATACTAGGCATGTTATGAGATGCAGAGAGAGATCTAACTAGTGTGAAGAGAAACTTCTTATGGTAGAAAGTGACAGAACCATGAGATCAAAAGAGGCTGTAAAAAGAAGTTTTATTTACCACACTGGAACTACTAGACGGAAGGGAGTTGGTGCCGAGCAGTTCAGTCCTCCGTGCCCTAACTTGGTGACGAAAAACACCTACGGCGATGGCGGAGAGGACGATGTCCGCGGTCGGCGTGAGGACGGCGTTGGAGAGGTTGCGGCAGCGAAGTGCTTCGTCTCCGGCGTCGTTGAGTGCTAGCGGTGGCGCTAGGGTTCTTGTGAGGGTGGAAGAAGGAGATAATGACTGCGGTAAGTGTGAATTTATAGGCTCAGGGGCGGCACTATGCTATTACACAGGTGCCCCTAGCGGTTCGCATTTGGGGAACGCGTGGCCAGTTAGCAGAAGTTTGGGGTTTGTTCCACGTCCCACGCACGCCTAAATTGTCGGGCGGTCGTTCCTGCTTCTCCGGATTTTATGTGGAGGAATGAGCATTCAAAATGGACTTTATGGTTGTCTCTATATCTTCAGCTGACAAGGACACGGTGAAGACATTCGACAGTTTCAACAGAATGCATATGACTTAGAGAGATAGAGTTTGAGATAGAAAGCATAGAGAAGTTTGGGGTCATCACATTCACTTAGTTCAAAAGATTCAACACGAAGACATAGCTATAAGTGAATGCTGTAGAGGACAGAGCACTAGCATGTATATATCTATACAACCAACATAGTGAAGATAATCATGAAGACATGTTCGAAGCCAAACCAAATGTGAAGACAACCAAATGTGAAGATATTGCAAGGTAATGCCATGAGTGGAACACTTCAAAATAGAACATTTGGTGGTGGCGTTACCCACCGTATAGGAAGTATTAGACCCAGACACGGCGCACAATTATCGTGGCGCTCCGAAGTCAAATTCCACATTAATGTATTCACACTTAGAATGTATGTCTTCATTGAATGAAGATATACTTTACTTTGTGTGTTGCACATCTAAGTCATCAATATGCATAAGTGTTAGGATGTGTGCCTGATCACAGGACATTTGAGGATTCCAAGATATTTAGCTCACACCGTAACTTGCAAAATCTCTTCTCATCCAAGGGCTTGGTGAAGATATCCGCCAATTGCTCTTCAGTGTTGACGTGTATGATATCAATGTCTTCCTTCACAACATGATCTCTGAGAAAGTGATGACGAATTTCAATGTGCTTTGTCTTCAAGTGCTGAACTGGGTTGTTGGCAATATTGATGGCGCTTTCGTTGTCGCAGTAAAGTGGCACTTGCTTCAGATGAATGCCATAGTCCTTGAGTGTTTGCTTCATCCACAGAAGCTGAGCGCAGCAAGATCCAGTAGCAATGTATTCAGATTCAGCAGTGGAGAGAGATACACAGTTCTGCTTCTTTGAAGACCAACATACAAGTGATCGTCCCAGAAAGTGACATGTGCCTGATGTAGACTTGCGATCAACCTTGTCACCAGCATAATCAGCATCCGAAAATCCAACCAAATCAAACTCTGAGCCCTTTGGATACCATAATCCTAGAGTTGGGGTGTGAGCCAAATATCGAAGAATTCGCTTCACAGCTAAGTGATGCGACTCCTTTGGTGCCGCTTGAAATTGAGCACACATGCAAACACTAAGCATGATATCTGGCCTAGATGCACATAAATAAAGCAAAGAACCAATCATGGAGCGGTATAACTTTTGATCGAACCCTTTACCATTGTCGTCAGGACCTAGATGATGTTTGGCTGGCATTGGTGTTGTGAAGCCTTTGCAGTCTTGCATACCGAACTTCTTCAGGCAATCTTTGAGATACTTCTCTTGAGATATGAAGATGCCATTGCGTTGTTGTCGTATTTGAAGGCCGATGAAGAACTTCAGCTCCCCCATCATGGACATCTGATATTGCTCTTGCATCATATATCCAAATTCTTCACTGTACTTCTGATTGGTGCAGCCGAAGATAATGTCATCCACATATATTTGGCACACAAACAGTTCACCATCATATGTCTTCATGAAAAGAGTGGGATCCAGGGAACCAGGTATGAAGCCTTTGCTCTTCAGGAAGTATTTGAGTGTGTCATACCAGGCCCTAGGGGCTTGTTTGAGGCCATACAGTGCCTTGTTGAGCTTGTATACCATGTCAGGATGTTTTGGATTTTCAAAGCCAGGTGGCTGTGAAACATACACTTCTTCTTCAATCTTGCCATTGAGAAAGGCACTTTTCACATCCATTTGATATAGAAGTATGTTATGATGATTTGCATAGGCCAGCAGTATGCGTATAGCTTCAAGCCTTGCCACAGGAGCAAATGTTTCATCGAAGTCAATGCCCTCCACTTGAGTATATCCTTGAGCAACGAGACGAGCTTTGTTTTTGACAACTTGACCATGCTCATCTTGCTTGTTGCGGTATATCCATTTGGTGCCTATTATGTTGTGCTTCCGTGGATCAGGACGCTTAACCAGTTCCCATACATTATTCAGCTCAAATTGTTGAAGCTCTTCTTGCATAGCTTGAATCCATTCAGGTTCCATGAAGGCTTCTTCAACTTTCTTGGGTTCTGATATTGATACGAATGCGAAGTGCACACAGAAATTTGCTAGCTGAGTTGCCCTTGAACGAGTGAGTGGACCAGGTGCATTGATGTTGTCAATTATTCTGTCAATCTGCACTTCATTTGCAACACGAGGATGTACAGGGCGAAGACTTTGCTCTTGCTGATCTGTGTTGTTGTTGGAAGGAATGTCTTCAGGCTGAGCATTGTCTTCATGTTGATCAGGTGCTGAGATGATAAGTTCTTCTTCAGGATGAGCTTCAAAAGGTATAGTCTCTCCAGTTCCCATAAGCTTGATTGATTCACTAGCTGGAACTTCATCTAGCACATTTGGCAGTTGCTCTCTTTGTGAACCATTTGTCTCATCGAACCGCACATCCACTGTTTCAACCACTTTGTAATGAAAGAGATTGAAGACTCTGTAGGAGTGCGAGTCCTTTCCATATCCAAGCATAAAGCCCTCATGTGCTTTAGGTGCAAATTTTGAAGTGTGATGTGGGTCCTTGATCTAGCACCTTGAGCCAAATACTCTGAAGTAACTGACATTTGGCTTCTTGCCAGTTAGGAGTTCATAAGATGTCTTGTTCAGAAGCTTGTGAAGATAAACACGATTGATTGTATGGCATGCAGTATCAATGGCTTCAGTCCAGAATTTTCTTGGAGTCTTGTATTCATCTAGCATCGTTCTGGCCATCTCAATGAGTGTTCTGTTCTTGCGTTCGACGACGCCATTCTGCTGTGGCGTGTACGGAGCTGAGAATTCATGTGTGATGCCCAAGGTATCAAGATATGTATCAAGGCCAGTCTTCTTGAATTCAGTGCCATTGTCACTTCTTATGTGCTTTATCTTGGCGCCAAAATTGTTCATAGCTCGATTGGCGAAGCGTCTGAAGACATCCTGCACTTCAGTCTTGTAAAGGATTATGTGCACCCAAGTATATCTAGAGTAATCATCAACAATCACGAAGCCATAGAGGCAAGCAGTGGTAGTAAAAGTTGAGTAGTGAGTGGGACCGAAAAGATCCATGTGGAGCAGCTCGAAAGGTTGAGTAGTAGTCATGATTGTCTTCGAAGGATGATTTGCCCTTGTCATCTTCCCTGCTTCACAGGCACCGCATAAGTGATCTTTCTTGAACTTGACGCCCTCGATGCCTATGACATGCTTTTTCTTCGCAAGGGTGTGGTGGTTCCTGATGCCAGCATGCCCAAGCCTCCGATGCCAAAGCCAGCATTCTGAAGCTTTTGCAAGAAGACATACTGCAAGTTGTGGTCCTGCTGAGAAATCTACCACGTACAAATCACCTTTCCGATACCCTTCAAACACTAGAGACTTGTCAGATTCCATTAGTACCAAGCAATGATATTTTCCAAACATTACGATCATATTCAAATCGCAAAGCATTGAGACAGACATTAAGTTGAAGCCAAGGGATTCAACAAGCATGACTTTATCCATGTGTTGATCCTTTGAGATTGCAACTCTACCTAGACCCAATACCTTACTTTTACCAGTGTCAGCAAATGTGATGTGGCTCTTGTCGGATGGATGTAATGTTGAGTCCATAAGAAGGCTTCTTTTGCCAGTCATGTGATTTGTACACCCACTGTCAATAATCCATTCTGAAGACTTTGAAGTCGCTGGTGTCGTACCCTATAGTGCAGTTAGGGGGATAGGCTTCATGAAGAGAATTGTGAAGCATAAACATTTGACGAACTAGTGGGTTATGAAAACTTAGATCCAGATTGGGACTAATAGGGAGAGTA
The DNA here is from genome assembly GCF_002162155.2 of Triticum dicoccoides. Lineage (NCBI taxonomy): Eukaryota > Viridiplantae > Streptophyta > Magnoliopsida > Poales > Poaceae > Triticum > Triticum dicoccoides. The sequence goes on along the minus strand of NC_041392.1, from coordinate 303,132,182 downwards.
ACATGTGATTCAGGAACGAAGTACATAATGATGCCATTCGGGCATTTTATCTTGCGCCCTACAAGAATTTTAAGGTCCCCAGCAATACCATCAGATGATTTTGTTTTTCTGCTGGAGACCTTTCCCTGCAAAAGAGAGTTAAGCTTTCTTAACCACCCACATCTTCAAGGGTGGCTTAGAAGCGATAAGTCTAAGTGCAGCATCTGAGAATTTTGGCTTTGAAGCCTTAGCAAACAGTCTAGCAGGTGGACAATAGTACTCATAGGAATAGGCAGAATAATTTTTGGTCATATGAACATGACGATTCGAAGAACCACTCTCATATTCATATGCCTGAGTATGGTTTCCCTGCAAAACATTTGCATTAGTGTGACTCAGGTGAGTCCTCTGTTTGTATGAAGCCTTTGGACCATATGAAGCCTTTGGTCTGAGGTTTGTCTTCTTCAAGTGAGGTGTCATAAAGACATTCACAGGAAGATTTTCAAGACATTTTTTCGGAACCTAGATCTTCTTCATAGGCGGTCCATTCCTACAGTTAGTACCAATGTACCTGGCAAACACTTCACCATTCTGATTCTTAAACAGTTTATAGTTTGCATCAAAGGATTCATCAATGATAATGGGGTTAGCACAAGTGAAGCCAGATAAATTGGATGGATCTGCTGAAAGTTCCTTTGCAGCAACCCATGTGGTTTTGAGGTACTGCTCAGGTTTCCAGTAAGAGCCATCTGCATTTATTTTCCTCACAAACCCAACACCCTCTTTCCTAGGGTTTCGATTCAGAATCTGCTTCTTGAGGACATCACATAATGTCTGATGTCCTTTAAGACTTTTGTACATCCCTGTTTCCAGCAATGTCTTCAACCTAGCATTCTCATCAGCAATAGCAGTGGTATCCTCAGCAGAGGGGTTAGTTACCACATCAACAGTTGAAGATATTGGAACAGCAGTAGCAGTGGAACATTCAGCAACAGAAGTAGCATTATCATGTTCAATGCATTTAAGACATGGTGGTTCAAATCCTTCCTGAGCGGGACTGATTTGTTCGGCGCGAAGTGACTCGTTTTCCTTTTGAAGATCTTCATGAGCCGCTCTCAATTTCTCAAGTTCTTGCTTCCTTTGAAGATAATCATAGGAAAGCTTTTCATGAGTTGTTGAGAGAGTATCAAGACGATCTTCAAGTTCCTGATACTTAACGTGAAGGTTTTTTTATGTCTTCAATTAAGGATTCAGATCGAGTCATTTCAGCACCCAACAGATCCTCGCTTCTGTCTAACAGTTTTTGAGTATGTTCCATAGCTTTCTGTTGTTCAGTTGCAATTTTAGCAAGTGTTTTGTAGCTGGGTTTTGAATCACAGTCAGAGTCATCGTCACTAGATGTTTGATAGCGAGTAGTGCGTGTGTTTACCTTGGCACCGCGTGCCATGAAGCAGTAGGTAGGAGTGGAGTCATTCTTGTCATTTGCGTCGGTGTCGGTGATGCAGTCATTGTCTTCAGTGTTGAAGATGGACTTGGCGACGTATGCTGTAGCCAGACTCGCAATGCCCGAATCAGACTCCTCCTCAGACTCCACCTCTGCCTCCTCAGATGCGGACTCCTCCTCTGAATCCATCTCCTTGCCAACAAACGCACGTGCCTTGCCAGATGAGCTCTTCTTGTGTGATGAAGACTTTGAGGAAGACTTGGAAGAAGACTTTGAGTATTTCTTCTTCTTCTTGTCGTCAGAATCATATTCCTTGCTCTTCTTCTTCCTTCTGTTCTCATTGTCCCACTGTGGACACTCAGAGATGAGGTGTCCAGTTTTCTTGCACTTGTGACATGTTTTCTTCTTGTAGTCATGAGCAGAAGCTTCATCATTCCTTGAGCTTGATCGTGAAGATTTTCTGAAGCCTTTCTTCTTGGTGAATTTTTGGAACTTCTTCACTAGCATTGCAAGTTCCCTTCCAATGTCTTCAGGATCATCAGAACTGCTGTCAGATTCTTCTTCAGATGAGGAAACAGCTTTTGCCTTCAAGGCACGAGTTCGTCCATAGTTTGGACCGTAGATATCTCTTTTCTCAGAAAGCTGAAACTCATGTGTGTTGAGCCTCTCAAGTATGTCAGATGGATCGAGTGTCTTGAAATCAGGACGTTCTTGAATCATCAGGGCTAGGATGTCAAACGAACTATCAAGTGATCTCAGCAGCGTCTTGACGATTTCATGTTTGGTGATCTCAGTGGCGCCGAGGGCTTGAAGCTCATTTGTGATGTCAGTGAGCCGATCAAATGTGTGCTAGACATTCTCATTGTCATTTCGCTTGAAGCGGTTGAAGAGGTTGCGAAGGACACTGATTTTTTGATCTCTCTGGGTTGAGACGCCTTCATTGACCTTGGAGAGCCAGTCCCAGACCAGCTTGGATGTCTTCAAGGCACTCACACGGCCATACTGTCCTTTTGTCAGATGGCCACAGATGATATTTTTGGCGGTAGAGTCCAGTTGAGTGAACTTCTTGACATCAGCAGCAGTGACACCTTCTCCAGCCTTGGGAACGCCGTTCTCAACGACATACCATAGGTCGACGTCAATGGCTTCAAGATGCATGAGCATCTTATTCTTCCAGTAGGGATATTCAGTTCCATCGAAGACGGGGCACGCAGCGGAGACTTTGATTATCCCTGCAGTCGACATAGCTAAAACTCCAGGTGGTTAAACCGAATCACACAGAACAAGGGAGCACCTTGCTCTGATACCAATTGAAAGTGCGTTATATCGACTAGAGGGGGGGTGAATAGGCGATTTTTATGGAAGTCTTCAAAACATGAGAGTTATGAAGACAAACAGCGAAGATTATGCCTTTTACTATGCAGCGGAAGTTAGATTACACTAGGCCAGCCATGGTCATGTATTCAATAGAGTGAAAGCTCAATGACAAACAACTGCAGTGTAATAAGGATCAGGTAGGAAGAAGTTATGAAGCCAAACAGTTCATACATACACGTTGTGAAGACAAAAGATAAAGCAAGCATGCAATGGCTTCACAATGTGTAACAGTAAGAAAAGGAAGTGAAGATGAAACCAGTGACTCGTTGAAGACAATGATATGTTGGACCAGTTCCAGTTGCTGTGACAACTTACGTCTGGTTGGAGCGGCTAGGTATTTAAACCTTAGGACACACAGTCCCGGACACCCAGTCCTGAACACACAGTCCAGGACACCAAGTCCTCACCGTATTCTCCTTGAGCTAAGGTCACTTAGTCCTCGCCCAATCACTCTGGTAAGTCTTCAAGGTAGACTCCCAAACCTTCACAAACTTCGTTCACTGGCAATCCACAATGTCTCTTGGATGCTCTGAATGCGACGCCTAACCGTCTGGAGGATTCACAGTCCTCAAGTGTAATAAGTCTTCAGATCACACAGACAAGAAGACTCAAGTGATGCCCAATTTGCTCTGGCTCTGGGTGGTTAGGGGTTTTCTCCTCACTAGGAATTTTCTCTCAAAGGCTTCGAGGTGGGTTGCTCTCAAACGACAAAAGTCGTGCATTGAAATCTGAGCAGCCAACCGTTTATGGGTGTGGGGGTGGGCTATTTATAGCCACTTGGCAACCCGACCTGATTTGTCCAAAATGACCCCGGGTCACTAAGGAACTGACACATGTCTCAACGGTCAGATTTCAAGCTCTCATGGCAACTTTGCTTGGGCTACAAGCAAAGCTGACTTGTCCGGCTCTGGACAAGATTCGCTCTCATTGTCTTTGCTCGAAGACATAGGTTTTTGATTTAGGCATCACTTCAGTCATTCTGACTGGTTCTCCTGGACCCCACTTAACAGTATGGTGGTTCCTATGACTCAACACAAAAGAAAAAGAACTACGAAAGATCTAAGTCTTCGAGCTCCATAGGCTTCATAACGTGTCTTCTTTTGTCATAGTCTTCAATGTGAATATCTTCATATACCACCTTTGTCTTCAATGTCTTCATACATTTTTAGGGGTCATCTCTGGTAGTAAAACCGAATCAATGAGGGACTTCTACCTGTGTTTTCCTGCAATTCTCACAAACACATTAGTCCCTCAACTAGGTTTGTCGTCAATACTCCAAAACCAACTAGGGGTGGCACTAGATGCACTTACAGATGATCATCACACTTTTATTTACTTACAACTCAAGAATTACAACTCAATAATTAGAACAAGATATGACTATATATGAATGCCTCCGGTGGTGTACCGGGATGTGCAATGACTCATGAGTGACATGTATGAAAGAATTATGAACGGTGGCTTTGCCACAAATATGATGTCAACTACATGATCATGCATAGTAATATGACAATGATGGAGCGTGTCATAGTAAACGGAACGGTGGAAAGTTGCATGGCAATATATCTCAGAATGGCTATGGAAATGCCATAATAGGTAGGTATGGTGGCTGTTTTGAGGAAGGTATATGGTGGGTTTATGGTACCGGCGAAAGTTGCGCGATACTAGAGAGGCTAGTAATGGTGGAAGGGTGAGAGTGTGTATAATCCATGGACTCAACATTAGTCATAAAGAACTCACATACTTATTGCAAAAATCTATTAGTTATCGAAACAAAGTACTACACGCATGCTCCTAGGGGGATAGATTGGTAGGAAAAGACCATCGCTTGTCCCCGACCGCCACTCATAAGGAAGACAATCAATAAATAAATCATTCTCCGACTTCATCACATAACGGTTCACCATACGTGAATGCTACGTGAATCACAAACTTTAACACAAGTATCTCTCAAATTCACAATTACTCAACTAGCATGACTCTAATATCACCTTCTCCATATCTCAAAACAATTATCAAGTATCAAACTTCTCATAGTATTCAATGCACTTTATATGAAAGTTTTTATTATACCCCTCTTGGATGTCCATCATATTAGGACTAAATTCGTAACCAAAGAAAACTACCATGCTGTTCTAAAGACTCTCAAAATAATATAAGTGAAGCACGAGAGTTCATCTATTTCTTCAAAATAAAACCACCACCGTGCTCTAAAAGATATAAGTGAAGCACTAGAGCAAATGACAAACTACTCCAAAAGATATAAGTGAAGATCAACGAGTAGTCGAATAATTATGCAACTATGTGAAGAGTCTCTAACATTTAAGAATTTCAGATCTTGGTATTTTATTCAAACAGCAAGCAAAACTAAATAAAATAAAAAGACGCTCCAAGCAAAACACATATCATGTGGTAAATAAAAATATAGCTCCATGTAAAGTTACCGATGAACGAAGACGAAAGAGGGGATGCCTTCTGGGGCATCCCTAAGCTTAGGCTCTTGGTTGTCCTTGAATATTACCTTGGGGTGCCTTGGGCATCCCCAAGTTTAGGCTCTTTCCACTCCTTATTCCATAGTCCATCGAATCTTTACCCAAAACTTGAAAACTTCACAACACAAAACTTAACAGAAAACTAGTGAGCTCCGTTAGCGAAAGAAAACAAAACACCACTTCAAGGTACTGTAATTAACTCATTCTATATTTATATTGGTGTTAAACCTTCTGTATTACAACTTCTCTATGGTTTATAAACTATTTTACTAGCCATAGATTCATCAAAATAAGTAAACAACACATGAAAAAACAGAATCTGTCAAAAACAGAACAGTCTGTAGTAATCTGTATCAGACGTATACTTCTGGAACTCATAAAATTCTCAAATAAATTGCTGGACATGAATGATTTATCTATTAATAATCTGCAAAAATAATTTACTAAATAGCACTCTCCAGTAAAAATGGCAGCAATTCTCGTGAGCGCTAAAGTTTCTGTTTTTTACAGCATGATCATAAAGACTTCACCCAAGTCTTTCCAAAGGTTCTACTTGGCACAAACACTAATTTAAAACATAAAACTACATCTAAACAGAGGCTAGATGAATTATTTATTACTAAACAGGAGCAAAAAGTAAGGAACAAAAATGAAGTTGGGTTGCCTCCCAACAAGCGCTATCGTTTAACGCCCCTAGCTAGGCATGATGATTTCAATGATGCCCGCATAAAAGATAAGAATTGTAACATAAAGAGAGCATCATGAAGAATATGACTAGCACATTTAAGTCTAACCCACTTCCTATGCATAGGTATTTTTTGAGCAAACAATTTATGGGAACAATAATCAACTTCCATAGGAAGGCAAAACAAGCATAACTTCAAGATTTTCAACACATAGAGAGGAAACTTGATATTATTGCAATTCCTACAAGCATATGTTCCTCCCTCATAATAATTTTCAGTAGCATCATGAATGAATTCAACAATATAACCAGCACCTAAAGCATTCTTTTCATGATCTACATGTGTACAAATTTTATTACTCTCCACACAAGAAAAATTCTTCTCATGAGTAATAGTGGGAGCAAACTCAACAAAATAATCATCATGTGATGCATAATTCAATTGAAAACTATAATCATAATGAAAACTTTCATGGATATCATTATTCTTTATAGCATACAAGTCATCACAATAATCATCATAGATAGCAACTTTGTTCTCATAATCAATTGGAACCTCTTCCGGAATAGTGGATTCATCACAAAATAAAGTCATGACCTCTCCAAATCCACTTTCATCAATATAATCATCATAAATAGGAGGCATGCTTTCATCATAATAAATTTTCTCATCAAAACTTGGGGGACAAAAAATATCATCTTCATCAAACATAGCATCCCCAAGCTTGTGGCTTTGCATATCATTAGCATCATGGGTATTCAAGGAAGTCATACTAACAACATTGCAATCATGCTCATAATTCAAAGATTTAGTGCCAAACATTCTAATGCATTCTTCCTTATGAGTGGAATCCTTATTTTCACGGAAGACATTGAAAATATGAAGCGTATGAGGTAAACTTAACTCCACTTTTTATAGTATCGTTTTACAAACTAAACTAGTGATAAAACAAGAAACTAAAAGACTCGATTGCAAGATCTAAAGATATATCTTCAAGCACTCACCTCCTCGGCAACGGCGCCAGAAAAGAGCTTGATGTCTACTACACAACCTTCTTCTTGTAGATGTTGTTGGGCCTTCAACTGCAGAGGTTTATAGGACAGTAGCAAATTTCCCTCAAGTGGATAACCTAAGGTTTATCAATCCATAGGAGGTGTAGGATGAAGATGGTCTCTCTCAAGCAACCCTGCAACCAAATAACAAAGAGTCTCTTGTGTCCCCAACACACCCAATACAATGGTAAATTGTATAGGTGCACTAGTTCGTTGAAGAGATGGTGATACAAGTGCAATATGGATAGTAGGTAAAGGTTTTTGTAATCTGAAAATATAAACACAGCAAGGTAAATAATGATAAAAGTGAGCGTAAACGGTATTGCAATGATAGGAAACAAGGCCTAGGGTTCATACTTTCACTAGTGCAAGTCCTCTAAACAATAATAGCATAATTGGATCACATAACTATCCCTCAGCATGCAACAAAGAGTCACTCCAAAGTCACTAATAGCAGAGAACAAACAAAGAGATTATGGAAGGGTACGAAACCACCTCAAAGTTATTCTTTCCAATCAATCCGTTGGGCTATTCCTATAAGTGTCACAAACAGCCCTAGAGTTCGTACTAGAATAACACCTTAAGACACAAATCAACCAAAAACCTAATGTCACCTAGATACGCCAATGTCACCTGAAGTATCCGTGGGTATGATTATACGATATGCATCACACAATCTCAGATTCATCTATTCAACCAACACATAGAACCTCAAAGAGTGCCCCAAAGTTTCTACCAGAGAGTCAAGAAGAAAACGTGTGCCAACCCCTGTGCATAGGTTCATGGGCGGAACCCGCAAGTTGATCACCAAAACATACATCAAGTTAATCACGTGATATCCCATTGTCACCACAGATACGCACGGCAAGACATACATCAAGTGTTCTCAAATCTTCAAAGACTCAATCCGATAAGATAACTTCAAAGGGGAAACTCAATCCATTACAAGAGAGTAGAGGGGGAGAAACATCATAAGATCCAACTATAATAGAAAAGCTCGCGATACATCAAGATCGTACCACCTCAAGAACACGAGATAGAGAGAGAGATCAAACACATAGCTACTGGTACATACCCTCAGCCCCGAGGGATAACTACTCCCTCCTTGTCATGGAGAGCGCCGGGATGATGAAGATGGCCACCGGAGAAGGATTGCCCCCTCTGGTAGGGTGGCGGAACGGGTCTAGATTGGTTTTCGGTGGCTACGGAGGCTTCTGGCAGCGGAACTCTCGATCTATTGTGCTCTCCGATTGTTTTAGGGTATATGGATATATATATATATATATAGGCGGAAGAAATACGTCATGGGAGCCACGAGGGGCCCACGAGGGTGGAGGGCGCGCCCTAGGGGGGTGGGAGTCCCCTGCCTCATGGCTCCCTCGTTTCTTTCCTGACGTGCACTCCAAGTCTATGGGGTAGCTTTCCTTCCAAAAATAACTTCTCCAGAAGGTTTCATTCCGTTTTGACTCCATTTGATATTCCTTTTCTTCGAAACACTGAAACAAGGAAAAAAACAGGAACTGGCACTGGGCTCTGGGTCAATAGGTTAGTCCGAAAAATAATATAAAAGTGGATAATAAAGCCCAATAATGTCCAAAATAGAAGATAATATAGCATGGAGCAATCAAAAATTATAGATACGTTGGAGACGTATCAACAACTTCCAAGGTACATATGTTCAACCTCCGGATGCTGATGACTTAAGTCACATAATTCAACAGCCCAGCTCCTGTGCTAGGTTCTTAACTAAAAAGAACCAGATCGTCGACTGTCCGGATGCCGAAGCCTTGGCGGCCTTTAAACACAGCATCTGGGACGAATGGCTCACCCGACACCTCGGCCAAGAGAAGCTGGAGTCCATGGCAGCCCTTACGGCACTTATGACCCGCTTTTGGATGGGCGAAGATAGCTGGCTAGACCGTAGCAATAATTGTGCAAGCGAACCTGGCACTGCGGAAGCCAAAAATAGCAACGACAACCCCCACGCAACAGACACAAGCGTCGAAACAACGCTGATAACACCGATGACACGGCGGTCAACCCTGGATTTAGCGGCTACAAGTTCGGCCAGCGGAAGAAGCCGTTCAAAAGGAACAATTCGGGCCCATCCATCTTGGACCGCATACTCGATTGCCCATGCCAGATACACAGCACTCCTGACAAACCAGCCATTCACACCAACAGAGACTATTGGGTTTTTAAACAGGCCGGCAATTTAAATGACGAGAACAAGGAGAAGGGGTCACAAAGCAGAGATGATGGTGAGGAGCCCCGGCCATTGAACATAGGGGGACAGAAGAAGTTTCCCCCCAAGTTAAAATGGTAAACATGATATATGCTACCCACATCCTCAAGAGGGAACGCAAGCGCGCACTCACGGACGTCTACGCGATGGAGCCAGTCGCCCCAAAGTTCAACCCATGGTCTTCCTGCCTGATCACTTTTGATCGCAGGGACCATCCGACCAGTATCCGTCATGGCGGTTTAGCCGCACTGGTCCTCGACCCAATCATTGACGGATTTCACCTCACGCGAGTCCTCATGGACGGTGGTAGCAGCCTAAACCTGCTCTATCAGGATACATCACACAAAATGGGCATTAATCCATCAAGAATTAAGCCCACAAAGACTACCTTTAAAGGAGTCATACCAGGTGTAGAGGCCCACTATACGGGCTCAATCACACTAGAGGATGTCTTTGGATCTCCGGACAACTTCCTAAGTGAAGAGCTGATCTTTGATATCGTCCCCTTTCGCAGCGGCTATCATGCACTACTCGGACGAACCGCATTTGCACGCTTCAACGTGGTGCCACACTACGCTTATCTTAAGCTCAAGATGCCCAGTCCATGCGGCGTCATAACAGTCAATGGAAACATGGAACGCTACCTCCATACCGAGCAGCAAACCACTGCGTCAGCAGCAGAAGTACAGAGCGGCCTCCTCAAGAAGAACCTTAATTCGTCGGTTGAGCTCCCGGACACTGTCAACCGAATCCGGACTACTTTGCTGCAAGACAGCCCAGCTCGTCAAGAGCTCGACTAGCAATTCGGCCTCCATCCCAGTCCCAACCAAGAAGCGGCATTCGTACCGCCCGTACATAACTACGCACTCAAAATACCATGGGCATAGACGGAGGCATAACTGTCGGTGTTCTGGGAACGGTGGTCCCCAGACTTGCCTGCCTGCGGCCTGCGGCATGGCTCGGGTGGGGGTCCAGCGCGGCCCATCTTCATCAGCCCAAGCTCAAGACCCTCATGAGGGGCCAAGCCTCGCGGGGCGAACGACATGAAGCTTCCTCAAGAGCGGCCTCATCAGGTAGGTTCGCGAGGAGGCGGAGGAATAAATGCAAGAGTACCTCGCGAGGATCCCATGACGCAAGCCATGACAATCAAGGCTAGGCGGGCACCAGGCGGGCGCCGGCCTGCTCAGGGTCCTTGTTTCCCCTTTGGTGCAAAGGGGGCAAGCACAGGCCAAGGTATCATGCAAAGGTTACCATTCCGGTGCAACGAGACCAAGACCAGCCGGACGGCCGGACGGAGGTCACCATGGAGCCCAAGACGACGTCATCACCAGTGCTTTTGGCAGCCGAAGACCACCTTTGGTCAGGAACTTGTACTAGATGTTCCCCTTCAAAATGGCCAATTGTTGGCGCCCTTCCCGCCCAATTATTCGGGGAGAGGCCCAGGGCCTCTATAAATAGAGCTAGCCTCCACAAAGAGACGGGGGCAGCAGCAGAAGGAGGAGAGAGAAGAAGAGAGAAACCCAGTAGAGACTAAGTAGAACATACCGCACCAGCTCAAGAACACCCCTCGTGAGGCTGTTCTTCCCTTGTATTGTCCATCATCAGCCCCAGAGGCAATCCACCACACCACACACTGGAGTAGGGTATTACACCACAACGGTGGCCCGAACAAGTATAAACCTCGTGTCTCTTGTGCTGATTCATCATTTTTGTCTTAGTTCGCACGAGAGGATCGGACGTAGATCAGTAGGGGAGAGATCTCCGCGTGCACCCCGGTGTTCGAACCTCAAGGGTCTGCTGGAACCCGAAATCCGACATTTGGCGCGCCAGGTAGGGGTGCGCCGGAGTCCTCCCTCCTGACGACCCGCTCTCCACCGACATTGCATCCCGCCCTCATGGCGGACAACGCGCCGCCCGCTCCAGCAACGTATGCCGACACTGGGGCCAGGGGGCTCCGGGCCTTGGCCCCCGCCTTGCGACAGGTGCAGTGGCCGCACAAGTTCAGGCCCGAGATGCCGCCACGCTACGACAGATTGACGGACCCGATGATTTTCCTGCTGGCGTACGAGGAGGCCGTCCTCGGAGCCGGGGGCGACGATCGGGTGATGGCCAACTGGTTACCCATGGCCCTCACCGGCATCCCGCGCGCATGGCTCCTCCACCTGCCGACGGCCTCTGTCACCTCCTGGGAGGAGCTGCGCGACCTCTTCCTCGCCCGTTTCGCCGCACCAGCGCCGCCCGTCGTCGCAGCTCTCCTGGGTGGCTCCCAGGCACCACCCTCGAGTCATCACGTCAAGTCGTTCGCCCGTCGAATCAGCGCCGCCTCCAAGTGCCGAGAAGCCCCCCGGGCAGGGTGGCGCCCGAGGCCGATCTAACCTTCGACTCAGAGGGCCACCCCTTCAACCCCATTGGTTCGGGCGTGCTCCCGATGTTGTGCACCCCCACCATGTGCCAGGTGGCCGTCACCAAGACCCTCATTGACGGTGGTGCCGGCCTCAACGTACTCTCGGTGGAGGCCTTCAGCCTCATCCACGTGCCATTGGAGCAGCTCCAACCCAGCAGGCCTTTCTCGGGCGTCGGAGCCGGTTCCACCGCCTCCTTGGGACAGATCCGCCTCCCAGTGACCTTCAGCACCTGCGACAACTTCCACACGGAGCTGATCAACTTCGACATCGCCACCATCAGCCTCCCCTACAACGCCATCCTCGGCTATCCGGCCTTGGCTCGGTTCATGGCAGCAACTCACCCGGCGTACAACCTCATGAAGATGCCCGGGAGCAGCGGCGTCCTCACTGTGTCAGGAGACACAAGGGATGCACTGCAGGTGCTCCGACTTGTTTTCAGGGTGGCCGCGGTGGCGCAGCCCACTAGCACCGACGCCCTAGAGCCCAAGGGGGCTGCACCGGCTAAAAAGAAGCAGTTGTTCACCCAAGACAAGGCGGAAACCAAGTAGGTACCAGTCGATGAGGACGGGTCCACTGGCGCCACCTTCACCATAGGGGCCAACCTCGAGCCCGAGCAGGAGAAGGCCCTGGTCAGATTCCTACGTGCGAACAAGAAGGTGTTCGCGTGGGAACCAGATCAGTTAGTGGGGGTCCCAAGGGAAGTGATTGAGCATCACCTCAACGTGTGCCCCAATGTGCGCCCCGTGAAGCAGAAGGCAAGGCGGCAGTCTACTGAGAAACAGACTTTCATCGTTCAAGAGACCCGGAAGCTAGAGGTGGCAAGGGTTATTCGCGAGGTTCGCTACCCTGATTGGCTGACTAATCCGGTCGTTGTGCCTAAGAAGGGAGGAAAATAGTGCATGTGCGTCGACTTCACCAACCTCAACAAGGCCTTCCCGCAGGATCCATTTCCGCCCCCCTGCATCGACCAGATAGTCGACTCCACCGCAGAGTGTGACCTATTGTGCTTCCTGGATGCCTACTCGGGCTATCACCAGATCAAGATGGTGGTAGAAGATGTGGAGAAGACGGCTTTCCTGACCCCGTGTGGAGTGTACTGCTATACGTGCATGCCGTTTGGGTTGCGCAACACAGGCGCAACCTTTCAGCGGCTGATGCACATCGCTTTAGGCCGGCAGCTCAGGAGGAACGCTGAGGCTTACGTCGACGACATCATGGTGAAGTCTCGGGAGGCAAAAACCCTGATACAGGACCTGGAGGAAACCTTCGCGAGCCTCAACGAAGTGGATCTACGGCTCAACCCGGAGAAATGCGTGTTTGGAGTCCCCTCGGGCAAGCTCCTGGGCTTCCTAGTATCCCACAGAGGCATAGAGGCCAACCCGGAGAAGGTCAAGGCGGTCGAGGACATGAGCCCGCCGAAGACCCTCGGGGAGATGCAGAAGCTCACCGGGCGTGTAACCGCGCTAGGGCGCTTCATATCCAAGCTAGGGGAGCGAGCGCTGCCCTTCTTTAAGCTTATGAAGAAGAAAGGCCCCTTCGAATGGACTGGAGAGGCCGACAAGGCGTTCCAAGAACTCAAGAGGTACCTTACCAGCCCACCGTTGACGGTAGCCCCTCACCCTCAGGAGCCCCTGGTGCTCTACCTTGCGGCCACGCCCTACTCCGCTAGCGCAGCTCTGGTGGCGGTCAGGGAGGAGCGCCGGGCCAAGGCCGCGTCGACTGACCAGGCTTAAGCAGAGCGAGGCCAGGAGGGCCTCGCGAGGACCGCGACCACAGCCAGAGAGGGGCAGCCGTAGTAGGAGGGCGCACCCGGGGCAGGGGAGGCCCCTTCAAACGATCAAGAGCTGGGGGCTCCGTTGCCTCAGGAGACGCCTCGACCCCTGGAGGACCCAAGCTGTGTCAGCACCCTCAACCTCGTCGAGCACCCCGTGTATTTCGTCAGCACAGTGCTACAGGACGCGAGGGCAAGGTACCCCATGCCTTGGAAGCTCCTCCTCGCGCTATTGGTGGCCTCACGCAAGCTGCGGCACTACTTCCAAGGCCACCCCATCAAGGTCGTCTCGGCATACCCCTTGGAGAGGGTACTCAGGAGCCCCAAATCAGCTGGAAGGGTCGCTGAATGGAACATCAAACTACAAGCATTTCAGCTGGAATTCAGTACGACCAGGGTCATCAAGGGAGCCGCACTTGCGGATTTCGGTGCAGAATGGGCAGAAGCACCGGGTCTCGAGGCAGGCGAAGACCGGTCACTTTCCCCAGGAAGCGAAGCGCCGGACGGCTGGGTCATGTACTTCGATGGGGCGTTCTCCCGACATGGTGTAGGAGCTGGCGCGGTGCTCGTATCCCCCACTCAATACAAACTCTATTATGCCGTGCAACTCTGCTTCCAGCACGGAGAGAAGGTCTCCAACAATATAGCAGAGTACAAAGGCCTGATAGCCAGCTTGAAAGCCGCGATCGCCTTAGGGGTAAAGCGCATCACCATCAAGGGTGATTCACAGCTCCTTGTCAACTTCTCAAACAAGATATACGAGCCAAAGGACGAGCACAGGGAAGCTTACCTCACTAAAGTCCGCAGGATGGAGAAACATTTCTGGGGGCTGGAGCTGCAGCATGTGCCTCGCGGCACCAATCAGGAGGCCAACAATAATGCCAAGAGGGCGTCTAGGCGACTGCCGCAGGAACCTGGCGTCTTCGAGGAGCGGCTCTTCAAGCCCTCGGCGATGCCTTCGCTATCGGGCACGGTGCAACCAAGAGAGGAGCCTCCTCAGCCGCCTGCCTCGGGAGCTCCGGTCTGCGGCCCGGCCTCAGGGGCACGCCTGCTCCTGACGTTGGAGCCTCAGGAGGGATGGTAGATCCCAGAGCTCAAGGACTACTTGATGCAAGGGATTCTGCTGGAGAATGAGGAGGAGGCAGAGCGTGTGGCACGGCAGGCCACGGCTTATTGCATCCAGGATGGCGAGCTCTACAGGAAGCGACCGAATGACATGTCCCTACGCTGCATCTCCCGAGAGCAAGGGAAGGAGCTACTGGCGGACATACATGGCGGAGACTGCGGGCACCACTCGTCATCGTGAACCCTCGTCGGCAAGGCATTCCGCAGTGGATTCTACTGGCCCCCGGCGCTCAACGACGCCGTTGAGCTTGTGAAGGCTTGCGAGGCCTGCCAGTTTCACGCTAAGCAGATCCATCAGCCTGTGGGGGGTCTACAGACTATACCCCTATCATGGCCGTTCACAGTTTGGGGGCTGGACATTCTGGGCCCGTTTCCTCGGGCGTCAGGGGGCTATCGCTACCTCTACACCGCCGTGGACAAATTCACCAAGTGGGTTGAGGTGGAAGCCGTCCGCACAATCCCGGCAGGCTCTGCGGTCAAATTAATCAAGGGCCTCATGAGCCGATTTGGGGTGCCCCACCGCATCATCACCGACAAATGGTTCGCAATTCACCAGTAATCTCTTCAAAATGTACTGTGCTAACCTTGGAACGCAGATATGCTACGCTTCGGTAGCACACCCCCGGAGCAAGGGCCAGGCCGAGCGGGCCAACACGGAGGTCCTAAGGGGCCTCAAAGCCAGGACCTTCAAGAAGAAGCTGGAGGCCTACTGCAGGGGCTGGTACGACAAGCTCCAGTCTGTGCTGTGGTCAATCCGCACAACTGCGACCAAGCCGACTGGCGAGACCCCATTCTTCCTCGTCTACGAAGCAGAGGCTATCCTCCCTCACGGGGTCAGGCGTCGCTCCGCACAGGTCCTGGCATTCGATGAGACGCAGCAGGACGCCATGCGGGGGACGGATCTCGTGTTGGGGGAGGAACACCGTCGAGAAGCCGCGCTGCGAGCGGCAAGGTATCAACAGCCGCTGCGACGATACCACTGCCGCAACATCCGCAGACGGGTTCTCTCTAGGGAGGGGCTGCACAAGCTCTCTCCCATGTGGGAGGGCCCGTTCAAGGTTGTTCATGTCTCCAGGCCTAGCTCCGCGCGCTTGGAGACCACGGAGGGGGTACCCATCCAGAACGCGTGGAACATTCAACATCTCCGGAGGTTCTATCCCTGAGCGAGGCCTAACTCCTAGGAAAGGCCCGATGCCTGTGAAGAAGGCGAATGCCTATGAAGCTGCGTTTTGGAAAAGGCCCGGTGCTTGTGAAGAAGGTGAGTGCCTGTGAAGCTGCGTTTTGGAAAAGTTCCCGTGCCTATGAAGAAGGCGAATGCCTATGAAGCTGCGTTTTGGAAAAGGCCCGGTGCCTGTGAAGAAGGCGAATGCATGTGAAGCTGCGTTTTGGGAAAGGCCCGGTGCCTGTGAAGAAGGAAAATGCCTGTGAAGCTGCCGCATTTCGAGAAAGGCCTGGTGCCTGTGAAGAAGGCCAATGCCTGTGAAGCTCGCAGCCTGTGACACTCTCATGTAATAATGAGTGGGGCTGTACACGCCCCAGAGTCTCTGGAGTGCCGCCCTTGGGCCTCGGGGGCTCCCGCCCACGCCCAATGGCAGCACTTAGCTCCGCACTGGTGAGAAGACGTTGAAGACTAGAATAGGTGTCGGACGCGGCTTTTTCATTTGCTTTCTACAGTTGGCGTGTTTATTCCCGTTTGAAGTCTTATTGGAGTTGTTGGCGTTCCTGGCTTGTGACTCTCTGTCTTTTTCATCCACTCGCCTCGTTTTCTCTCGCACAAGTCTCGCGAGGGATGTTCACGGGCGCCCTCGCGAGCGTCTTCCGCCCCGATCGTCTAGAGCTTTCCTGTCCGAGTCCTCTGCGGGAGCACCCCTCCCAGTCCATGCCTCACGGGCATCGCGACACAAACGCAGGACCTAGGCTGATCGCTCCCGCTGCCGGGACCAACGGTTACCCCTCTAACTAATCCTTGTAGGGCATGAAGCGCATGGCGAGGCCTCAGCCTCCGGAGGCGAGGGCCGCTTCAAGCTCCACCAAGCTCAAATGACTCCCGCACATGGACACGCAGCATGGAAACATAGCGCAGAAATGGCAAAAGCAACGCGACACTTGACAACAATAGTTCTAACACGCCCCCACGGGGCCCTGTACTACCTTCTTCTTACGCAGGAAAGGAAGGAAACAAAATGGACACGACCTGTCCAACACCAACCTACAACAAAAGCTTGAGCTGCTCCTGGAGTTCAGGCGGACGCCTCCTCTCGCTTCACCAGGGCGCGGCGGCGGGTGGACCCGCTGCCTTCACCCAGGCGGCCGTGACGGCGCGGGGGCTAGTCGCGGCCACCGCTGGAGGAGCTGCTGCCTGAGGGAGAGTCGCCAAAACTTGGCGAGACCCGCGCACCGCCGCCGGCACGCCTGGCACTGTCTTCATCCTGGTCGGTGCCGTGGCTGGGCAGGCGGCCGCGGTCACCATCTTCGGGGCAGCACCCGGCGCGGCGACCATCTTCCCCAAACACCCTCGCGTAGAAGGTGGCATAGCCATCGAACTTGAAGTGCAGGGTGCACCGCTGACCCAGGCCGCGCGTGCGGGCAAACGTTTGCCAGCCGCCAGTCAGGGCCCCATTTTCGGAAGGGGAGACCTCCAGCGAAGCCTAGAAGTCCCTGCTGCAGCACCCATCCGCCTAGAGCCAGAAGCTGCACCGGGCGCTGGCCGGCAGCTCACCTACGAAGAAGCGAGGGAGCTGGAGCCAGGTGCTGGTCGGGTCCGCCGACCAGATGACGAACTCCCGCAGCACCTCCGCCGAGCGAAAGCGTGGCCTGGGATCCGCGCGGTCACGACATGCCTCCCCTCGGCAGCCGAGCGCTCACCACCGCGCAGGGAACCACCTCCGTGGCCGCGGGAAGCCGCTGCGGGGACCGTGGAATACTTGCGAGGACGACCCCGGCCGCGCCTGGCCGGGTGGGAGTCGGGCCCTGCCTGGCGGGCCTTTCCCTTCTCTACGGCTGAGAATCTCTTCGTAGCCATGAAAACGGCGAGTGGCTGAGAAGAAGAAGGGAGTAGCAGAAAGGGGTGAACTGAGGAAGCTCACACGGCCCCGTACTTATAGCCAGGGAAGGCCAACCGCCGAGCACCATGACCTCAGGTAATCATGACCCATATCTCTGCATGCAGGGACTTGTCAAGTCATGTAGTTACCGAGGCGTCGTGGGAAGTGCAGACGCCCACGTCCAATCAACTGCCACGCGGCGCCCAAGGCCGCAGGTTGTTAGGGCCCACGGCGCTTCGCGCTTGCCCCTTCGCTTCTCTGCTAAGCCAAGCCCACGCGCACCTTGGGCCCGGGGGCTACTGTCGGTGTTCTGGAAATGGGGGTCCCCAGACTTGCCTGCCTGCGGCCTGCGGCGTGGCTCAGGTGGGGGCCCAGCGCGGCCCATCTTCATCAGCGCAAGCTCAAGACCCTCGGGAGGGGCCAAGCCTCGCGGGGCGGACGACAGGAAGCTTCCTCAAGAGCGGCCTCATCAGGCAGGCTTGCGAGGAGGCGGAGGAATAAATGCAAGAGTACCTCGCGAGGATCCCATGACGCAAGCCATGACGATCAAGGCCAGGCGGGCACCAGGCGGGCGCCGGCCTGCGCAGGGTCCTTGTTTCCCCTTTGGTGCAAAGGGGGCAAGCACATGCCAAGGTATCAGGCAAAGGTTACCATTCCGGTGCAACGAGACCAAGACCAGCCGGACAGCCGTACGGGGGTCACCGTGGAGCCCAAGACGGCATCATCACCCGTGCTTTTGGCAGCCGAAGACCACCTTTGGTCAGGATAACTTGTACTAGATGTTCTCCTTCAAAATGGCCAATTGTTGGCTCCCTTCCCGCTCAATTATTCGGGGAGCGGACCAGGGCCTCTATAAATAGAGCTAGCCTCCACAAAGAGACGGGGGGCAGCAGCAGAAGGAGGAGAGAGAAGAAGAGAGAAACCCAGTAGAGACTAAGTAGAACATACCGCACCAGCTCAAGAACACCCCTCGCGAGGCTGTTCTTCCCTTGTACTGTCCATCATCAGCCCAGAGGCAATCCACCACACCACACACTGGAGTAGGGTATTACACCACAACAGTGGCCCGAACCAGTATAAACCTCGTGTCTCTTGTGTTGATTCATCATTTTTATCTTAGTTCGCATGAGAGGATCGGATGTAGATCGGTAGGGGAGAGATCTCCGCGCGCACCCCAGTGTTCGAACCTCAAGGGTGTGCCGAAACCCGAAATCCGACAATAACTATCATGTGATCCATAATACGGCTCGACCGCTCCTGGACACACATACTTTCATTTTTTTTCTTTTTTCCCTTTTTAGGTCTTTTTTCCGCAGGTTTCTTCTGACGACCTGATCATCGGCCCTCTCAGCAGGATGGATACACCAAGATGGCAAGAAGCACTGGCGTACAAGGGAATTCTTGGATGGTCTCTTTAACGATCACTCTACCTACTTTCAGGACCCGCACGCAGCTCTCCCTTGGTTGTGGCATGTTAAATAGCCCAGTTGCTTATTGCACCACTTGTGCAAATACGCTTTAACGTATTAATCAAACTATAATGGAAATAGTTTGCGGCCCAACTTCTGCGGCACTAGCTTACTACCCTTTTTCCTTTTTTTTCTTTGATGATTTTCTCAAAGTTGCGACCGTACACTTTGGTACGCTTTAATCTGCCAGGGGCTTCATCGCGACCCATAATACGGCAACAAAGTCCGAACAGTTTCTACAACATAGTTCGGCACCCCGAATTTAGAATTATATGCATTGGCTCTGAATCATGTCTTTGGTTAATAGTTGGGTTGCCCGGCTCCTGTGCTTACTACCTTACGTGTCGCTATATCGGCTAGGTTAGTAAAGGGAGAACTATTGCGATTGTGTCCTGGTTTATCCGGATGAGCACCTCAGTAGAGAAAGCCGAAAACTGACTGTCATGATGCGGCGAGAGCTGGTCAGCTCTTCGGAGGTTTCAAATCTTTAGTGATTTTTCCGCATTATGTGATGAATCAGCTTTTTACCCGATCAGGTGTTTACAGTACCCTAGTTCGAATACTAGGGGCTACGCCTAAATTTTCATTGTAGAACTCCTATGGCTAAGTGAGGGTGATAAAGCCACATAGTCCGATTGCCTGGTTCGTTGCGCTAAACACCTCCTTTAAGGACCAAACAAATTGGATCAAGAGTGTTTAGATTCCATCCCGAACACCCCCGTACTACCTACATGGGGGCTGAAGCCGACAACTGGCCAACCCTCAAAATTTCATAAACACGGCCGCACAGGAGGTAAAATATTAAGCAAACATTATATTACATAGCCGAACTTGTTTTTATAATACAGGGCGAGACAATATAGTTGTATTCATTCGAAGATTACATCCTTCGTACACTGCTCTGCCACAATGCGGGATTCCTCAAGGACTTCACTAAAATATCGCTCGAGCGTGCGGTGCTCCTTGCCCACGGGCGGTCCTTCGGTCGCGACCGTGGCAGCATTCATCTTCGCCCACTGCATCTTGACACGGGCGAAGGCCATCCGTGCACCTTCGATACAAACCGACCACTTGATGGCGTCAAGCCGAGGGAAAGCGTCAAATAGCCGCTTCACGAGACCGAAGTAGCTGCTGGGTATAGCTTCGGCTGGCCACAGCCGGACTATCAAGTCCTTCATGGCCAGTTCGGCCACCCTATGCAGTTCGACCAGCTGTTTTAGCTGGTCGCTCAAGGGCACCGAATGTTCTGGCACAAGGTATTGCGACCAGAACAGCTTCTCCGTCGAGCTCCCCGCTTCGGCTTGAAAGAATTCAGCAGCGTCAGAAATGTTGCGCGGCAGATCCGCAAACACCTCTGGAGAACTCCAAATCCGGGTCAGTAAGAGATACCTCTTCTTCACATACTTTCTTTGCATAATAAAAGCCTTACCCGCTGCGATCTTTTTGGCCTCCTGGATTTCCTGGAGGGTGCCTTGGGCTTCGGTCTGGGCCTCTTGTGCGCTCTAGCGGGCCTTCTCAAGTTCGGACTCTTGGTCTGCATGCTGACGGTCCAAGGACTCGTATTTCTTCAAAGCGTCCTGGAGCTCCTGCTGAACCTCCCCAACCCGGCCTTATGCTTTTTTCGGATGGCTTGTTCCTTTGCCGCCCTCTCCTCGGCCTCGGCCAGCGCTTTCTTGAGGGTTTCAACCTCAGTCACCACTCGTACAAATATCACGGCACTACAATCAATATACATCATTTATACTTTCCAAATATATAGCAAGTCTCCACATACCTTGCTTGTCCTCCAGCTGCCTTTTCACAAGTCCGAGCTCTTCTTCGGCCCGCTCTAGACTCTTCTTTACTCCGGAGACCTCAGCGGCATGAGAGGTGGCGGCCAGCAGCGACGCCTGTGTTCATAAGACATATTTAGTTAGTTTCATGTGAAAATTACATGATCCTCTATCCGGATTTTCTTTCCGAACACCCGACAGTGTCTCAGGGGCTACACTGTCTATACTATGACCTTCTCTTTCGCATCGCTTACCTCAAAGTCTGTCAGCAGGCTGGTGCAGGCTTCGGTCAGTCCGCTCTTGATGGACTGAACTCTCTCAACCACCGTACCCGTAAGGATACGGTGTGCCTCCACAATGGAAGCGCCTCGCAGCGCTTCCAGCAGATTATCCGGTGCCTCTGGCTGGACAGAGGTCACTGGCGGAATAGGCACACCTCCTTCTTTTGAACCAGAGCCGTATAGGTCTCCGAAACCGTATTCGGCTTGGTCTGAACTGGACACGGCCCCCATCGCCAGTCTCCATGGGGGTTCTCTCTCCCAGGTGTCCGGCGGCCGAAGGGTCACCCTCTGGCGCCACCTGGATAGCCTCCTGAACCTCTCTCTAGCCCGAGAAGGTCCTTTGGGACAGCACCTCGTTGTCGCCCTTTGATGTGGGAGATTGAGCGGCCGGCGGTGACTCACTGGCCATCGCCTTTGAATCCAGCAAACCTCCTGATGAGGATCGCAGGGAGCTGTCGTGGGCCGGACTACAAGTGCATGATTTAACGCGTTAAAACTACGAACCGAAGAGCCTGAATATATGAATATGTCAGAGTCTTTTGAGTACTCACGATGCGGCCAGGGGCTTATTTCGGCAGCGCGGCTCTAGGCTGCTGTCGACGTCCCATGCGGAGATATCCGCGAGGGAGCTCTTCCCCCTCTTGGACGCCTCTGCCTCCATATTTTTGGAAGCCGCTGTCGGTGTCAAAACCGGCGGATCTTGGGTAGGGGGTCCCTAACTGTGTGTCTAGGCCGGATGGTAACAGGAGGCAAGGAACACGATGTTTTACCCAGGTTCGGGCCCTCTTGATGGAGGTAAAACCCTACGTCCTGCTTGATTAATATTGATGATATGGGTAGTACAAGAGTAGATCTACCACGAGATCAAGGAGGCTAAACCCTAAAAGCTAGCCTATTGTATGATTGTTGTATGATGAAGTTGTCCTACGGACTAAAACCCTCTGGTTTATACAGACACCGGAGAGGGTTAGGGTTACACAAATTCGGTTACAATGGTAGGAGATCTTGAATATCCGTATCGCCAAGCTTGCCTTCCACGCCAAGGAAAGTCCCATCCAGACACGGGACGAAGTCTTCAATCTTGTATCTTCATAGTCCTGGAGTCCGGCTACCCAAACACCCCCTAATCCAGGACTCCCTCAGTAGCCCCTGAACCAGGCTTCAATGACGACGAGTCCGGTGCGTAGATTGTCTTCGGCATTGCAAGGCAGGTTCCTCCTCCAAATTCTTCATAAAAGTTTGTAAACACCAAGAGTAGTGTCCGGCTCTGCAAAATAAGTTTCCACGTATTGCCACAGAGAGAATAATATTAACACAAATCTAATCTGCTGACGTATTCCACAGCGTGACATCACACTACGGCTAAGCCTTTATTCGAATCATTTTCACTTTTCCACCTCAGCGTGTTTTGCGAGGCAGTTTCCTTGGCACGTCTTGTCAAAGCAGAGATCGTGTTCCCCATTTATGGGATTCTCATCAATATGGACGTGGGTAACCCAACGGTGCCATTTATCACGGCGCTTGGGAGGCAAGCGAGTTTTACTAGGCTGGTGGGGACGCATAGTCGCATCCGCTCATATAAGGGGATAAGGATCCACCTTTTACCTACGCCTTCTTCCTCCTTTGCCTATCCATCTTCTGCGCACCCGAGCTCCAGCGCCCAAGCCCGCACTTCCTACCTCAACCTTCTCCAACAATGTCCGGAGCGGGAGGCAAGTGGATGGTCTCCTCCGTCACGGAGGGCCATGTCAAAAGGCTAAGGAAGGCCGGATACCTGTCCAAAGACATCGCGCACCGGCTTCCTGAGGACGGGCAGCTTCTCCCCACCCCAAGGCCCCATGAGAGGGTAGTATTTCTTCCCCACTTCCTCCGCGGACTAGGTTTTCCTCTCCACCCATTTGTCCGCGAGCTCATGTTCTACTATGGCCTAGATTTCCATGACCTGGCCCCGAAATTCATCCTCAATATCTCGGCGTTTATCGTCGTGTGCGAGGCTTTCCTCTGCATCTGCCCCCATTTCGGCCTCTAGCTCAAGACCTTCAACGTCAAGCCAAAGGTGGTGCGCGGCAACCAGGCGGAGTGCGGAGGTGCCATGGCGGGCAAAATAGCCAACGTCCTATGGCTCGAGGGCTCCTTTGTGGAGACCTTGAAGGGGTGGCAGTCGGGGTGGTTTTACATCACCGAGCCACACGATCCGAAGTGGATCGCACGCCCCTGAATTCCGATCCAGACCCCCTACGCAGCTCATGTCCTGGAAGGAGACGGGCTTGTCGTGGGGCAACGAAGAAGAGGTGACCGGACTGCAAAAATGCATCCAGTCCCTGGTGAACAAGCAACTCAAGCTTGTCAATGTAGTCCAGGTCATGCTTGTCCGCCGGATCCTTCCGTGTCAAGAACGGGACTTCAATTTGTGGGAGTTCAACCCGGCGCAGCATCGAACTCTGAGCAGGCTCTTCGACATGACGTATGAAGATGTCTGGAAGGGGCTAACCAAAGGCGCCGAGGC
This sequence comes from Triticum dicoccoides, assembly GCF_002162155.2. Lineage (NCBI taxonomy): Eukaryota > Viridiplantae > Streptophyta > Magnoliopsida > Poales > Poaceae > Triticum > Triticum dicoccoides. The sequence goes on along the minus strand of NC_041392.1, from coordinate 303,108,534 downwards.
TCCCACATCCGCCTCCGAAGACCGCGGATTCAGCTCACAGCGTCCTGCTGGCGAGGTAAAATATTTTCATCTTTTACAGGATGTTAAGTTTTCTTCATAGTTTGACTCTATGCGGGATCTAAACTCCCTCACCTTTGACAGGATTGGCAGGCGAAGTCCGGACTGTTTAACTGTCCGTCTCCCTTGCCCGAAGACCCAGCCCCTGCTCTCCTAATGAAGCTGCTGGTTCCGACACCTTATGTGGTGCCAAAGAAGAAGGCCACGGGGACTTGAAAGAGTTCCCGGCATATGGTGGTGTTGGACTCGTCGTCCGACGAATCCGAGACGCACTCCTCCCGTGAAGACGAGGAGGAGGAAGAAGAAACCTCCCCCCTCCAGCGGGGGGAGGAAAGAAGAGGAACGTCGCCCCAGTAGGGGAGGCTGAGGGCTCCAAGAAGAGGAAAACCGCTCCGCCGGACTACGCCGACGAGGACGTAGAGGAGTGGCCGGACAGGGCCAAGCGTCCGGCGAAATCGTAAGTGTTCGGATACTAGAGTAACTCATGATATTCCTTTTGTTGCACAGCTTTCCCTAATGTCGAATATAATCATGCAGCCCGCCCAAGGACGGGCTCGACGAGTCGTCGAGCGGCTCCCTGGATTCATCGGACGTGAATTCAGTTCCGCCCGCTGCCTCCCCCTGTGCCGTGGATGACGCCGAAGTGGCGTCGCGACAAGCTCCGGGGCAAGAGGAGGTAGTCCAGGAGGAGCCGCGAGGCGACCTCCCGGACTCCAGGAGTAAAGGGGACAAGACCCCCCAGGGCTCCAAGTCCGGCTTTAAGCCGGACACCGCGCCGGAATCATCAACGGTTCCGGACCGCGGCAGGCGAACTCCTGCCAAGAGGAGCAAGCCTATTGAGCCGGCGTCCTCCGCCCAACCGGAGGCGCCGGACAATCTGCTGGAGGTGCTTAAGGGCGCCTCCATCACGAGGAGCACCGTACCATTATGAGTACGGTGGTCCAGAAGGTTTGGTCCGCCAAAAGCGGACTGACTGAAGCTTGTGCTAGCCTTCTAACAGGCTTCAAGGTAAGTAAAAATATGTAAAAATATTACCACATAGACAGTAGCCCCTGATGCTCTGTTTGGCGTTCAGAAAGAAAAGCCGAATAGAGGATCTATTAAATATCGCAGGAGTCTAACTAAAAAGGAGACAATATACGTATGCAGGCTTCGCTGCTGGCCACCACCGCATTGACTGCGGAGGTGGGTGCCCTGAAACAGGGCCTCGAGCGGACCGAGCAAGAGCTCGGCCTTGCCAAACGGCAGCTCGAGGAGAAAGAAGGTAAGAGATACCTTATAGAGAAAATGCCTATAAGAAGACACAATTGCAAAAAATGACAGGAGTATACTGCTTATTGTAGGGGCCACAACTGAGGTGGCGACCCTCAAGCAGGCGTTGTCCGAGGCCAAGAAGAAAGCGGGCACGGAGCGCACCGAACGAGAGAAATTTGAGGCGCAGGTCGGCAAGGTGCAGCAAGAGCTTCAGGCTCTCATGAAAAAACATGAGAGTTTGGAGCTCGACTCGAAGACGCGAGCGTCCGAGCTTGCTGCAGCCCTTAAAACTGCCAAATCTGCCAAGGCCGAAGCCCAGAAGGCCCTCCAGGAATTGGATGCGGTGAAAAAGATAGCGGCGGGTAAGGCATTCTCTATGCACAGCAGACATATAAAAGTAAGCTACTTGTTACTTACCCGAACCCGGAGCTCTCCAAGGGCATTCGCAGATCTTCCCCGCAGCGTATCCGATGCCGCCGCATTCTACCGAGCCGAGGAAGGCAGCTCGACGGACAAGGTGTTCTGGTCTCAGTACGCTGAGGCCGGACACCCCGTGCCCTTGAGCGACCAGCTAAAGCAGCTGGTCGAGCTCCACAAGGCGGCCGAACGGGCCCTGAAGGGCTTCATAGTTCGGCTGTGGCCTGGAGAGGCCCTGCCTGGGAGCTCTTCGGACTGGTGCGGCGGCTAGTGGAGGCTTGTCCAAGGCTCGAGGTCATCAAGCGCTCCGTCTGCATCGAAGGTGCCCGTAGGGCCCTTGCCCGTGCAAAGGTGCACTGGGGTAAGCTGGACGGTGAGAAGCTTGTGAGGGACGGGCCGCCGCCGGGGAAGGAGCATCGCAAGCCCGAGAACTATTACAAGGATGTTCTGGCCGGTGACCGCCTTATGGCGGATGAATGCACCAAGGATGTAATTTTTGAATGAACTCGCTCGTGTTATCCTGTGCGCTGAAAACTTGTTCATATGCACTAAGCAATGCTTGAATTTAAAATATTACTTTCTGTGCGGCCGTTTATCAAAAAATTGAGAGATGGCCAGTCGTCGGCTTCTGCCCCCATGCCACTAGTGCTGGGGTGTTCGGGATAAACCTGAGCGCTCTTTTTCCCATGGTTGGGTCCGTCGAGAGAGGCGCTCAGCACAACGAACAAGGCAATCGGACTATAATGCTTGAACACTCTCACTTAGCCATAGAACTCTATAATTTTAAATTTCGGCGAAGCCCCTAGTATTCGGAAGACCGAGTTCGGGGCACTATCCACGCCTTGGCCGGACAAAGCCGGTTCCTCGCTCGAAGCGGCATAAGTCTTTAAGGACTCGAAAAACCTCTCGAACAGCGACCGGTCTCTCGCCTCATCATGACAGTCAGTTTTAGCTTTCTCTACTGAGGTGCTCAGCCCAGCTCAACTGGGGCACAATCGCAGTAGTTCTCCTAGTGCTACGTTAGCCGATATAGCGGAACGTAAGGCACCAAAACATAGGAGCCTGGCAAACCCAACTATTGACCCAAATCATGATTCGGAGCCGATGCATATAGTGCTATAAGTTCGGGGTGCCGCACTTGTGAAAGTGCACGGACTTCTCACGCCATATTGATGGGTACTGAAGCCCCTGGCGTATTTTTGCCGTACCACGGTGTACGGATGCAACATGTTATTGATAAACATATATATATAAGAGGATAATGCGAAAAATAGACAAAAAGCTATGCATTGTTTATAGAAAGGCTGCTATGAAAGCGGAACGATACAAATAGTGCGATAAGCAAAAGAATTGGACTATGTAACATGTCCTGGCCAGGGGCAGGCCGCGGAATTGTATTAAAAAACAGGTATACTGCTCGCAATAAAGACCACCTGGGAGTTCCATAATGCGGTGTGGCTTGTCTGCTTTCCTGGATCTTGTATCGTTTGTGCGGCAGTTGAATTGCCGAACGGGTCATCCGAAGTATGGAGTCCTGAGAGTAAGAGGAAAAAAAGAAAAAAAAGGAATCCGACAGCCCCTGGTGCGGTTTAAGCCGTATTTCGGGCGTGCCGTGATAGTGCCCCTTCCCCTGTGCCCATGGTATTTCAAGAGCGTAGTTATGTACATGAAGCACTGGTTTCGCTATATCGCGAGGGCTAGGGTTGGGGCCGCATTGCTACGCTAGCTCAGAACGTGCCAGGCGGTCTTGTTGTAGGGTACTCCGGGCGCGCTTGACAGTGTCCGGCTTTTTGAAGGCCAAACTGGAGAACTGCCTAGAGAGGCTGCTTTGTACTTCTGCTACGAGCGCTGCCGTGTGCTCCTCCGTTCGGAGGGAGCGTTAAGTGTTCCCATTTACCATGATTACTCCTCTAGGGCCTGGCATCATGAGCTTGAGGTATGCATAGTGCAGTACCGCATTGAATTTTGCGAATGCGGTTCGCCCGAGCAGTGCGTGATAGCCACTATGGAACGGGACTATGTCGAAGATTAACTCCTCGCTTCAGAAGTTATCCGGAGATCCGAAGACCACTTCCAGTGTGACTGAGCCTATACAGTTGGCTTCTACACCTGGTATGACGCCTTTAAAGGTCGTTTTGGTGGGCTTGATCCTCGAGGGATCTATGCCCATTTTTTGCACTGTATCCTGGTAAAGCAGGTTCAGGCTGCTGCCGCCGTCCATGAGGACTCTTGTGAGATGAAATCCGTCAATGATTGGGTCTAGAACCAATGCAGCGAAGCCCCCGTGGCGGATGCTAGTGGGGTGGTCCCTTCGATCAAAGGTGATCGGGCAGGAGGACCATGGGTTGAACTTTGGGGCGACTGGCTCTATCGCATATACGTCCCGTAACGCACGCTTCCGCTCCCTCTTGGGGATGTGGGTTGCGTATATCATGTTCACCATCCGCACTTGTAAGGGAAATCCCTTCTGTCCATTGTTGTTCGGCGGCCTGGGCTCCTCCTCGTCGTCGCTATGCAGCCCCTTGTCTTTGTTTTTGGCTCTTAACTTGCCTGCCTGCTTGAACACCTAACAGTCCATGTTGGTGTGATTGGCTGGCTTTTCGGGGGTGCCATGTATCTGGCACAAGTGGTCGAGTATTCGGTCCAAACTGGACGGGCCCTGAGTATTTCTTTTGAATGGCTTTTTCCGTTGACCGGATTTGTAGCCTCGGAATCCGGCATTAACTGCCGTATCCTCGTTGTTGTCGCTGTTAACGCGGCGCTTTTGTTTGTTCCGACGTGACCTGTCACTTTTGTCCTTGGTATTTGAATTACCAGGGTTCTTGGTTAAGTTGTTGTTGTGAGCTAGCCAGCTGTCTTCTCCTGCGCAAAAGCGGGTCATGAGTGTCGTGAGGGCTACCATAGATTTCGGCTTTTCCTGTCCCAAGTGCCGGGCAAGCCACTCGTCCCGGATATTATGCTTGAAGGCCGCTAAGGCCTCTGCGTCCGGACAGTCGACTATCTGGTTTTTCTTTGTTAGGAACCGTGTCCAGAATTGCCTGGCCGATTCCTCTGGCTGCTGAATTATGTGGCTTAGGTCATAGGCGTCCGGTGGTCGCACATAAGTGCCCTGGAAGTTGTCAAGGAATGCGGCTTCCAGGTCCTCCCAAGAACCGATTGAGTCTGCTGGCAAGCTGTTAAGCCAATGTCGGGCCGGTCCCTTAAGTTTGAGTAGGAGGTATTTGATGGCGTGTAGATCATCACCATGGGCCATGTGGATATGAAGGAGATAATCCTCGATCCATACCGCAGGATCTGTTGTGCCATCGTACGATTCGATGTTTATGGGTTTGAAGCCCTCAGGGATTTCATGATCCATTACTTCATCTGTGAAGCATAGTGGGTGTGCGGCACCTCTGTATCACGACGTAGCTCAAAGGAGCTTTGTCTGTTGAGTTCGGCCTGGCCGGATTTATTGCATCCGGAGTGACGATCACTGTCACGTGCCATGGGGCGCCTGCGCGATCCGTAGATCGATCTTGTTTGCCTTGCCTTGTCCTCCAGTATGTCGCGCAGGTCGGGCGCATTTTCCCGTGCCTTAGTATGCTTGACGCGGCGTCGGGGCACGGCTTGAGTGGAGGGCCAAGAGGCCTCTCTGTCGCGGCCACGAGTTGGCCGGTCGGCCATGTCATGCACTAGTGATGTAGGTGCTTCCTCCTCTAGTCGGGGTAGCAGCCTGCGCTTTGGGTAACTCTTGGAGGGGCATTCGAGTTCACACTCTTCGGCCGCAAGGACTTCAGTCCATATATCAGCTAGCAAATTCTGATCAGCTCTAAGCTGTTGCTGCTTTTTCTTGAGACTGCTTGCCGTGGCCATAAGCCTGCGTTTAAAACACTCTTGTTCGACGAGATCCTCTGGCACGACGAACTCGTCGTCGTCGAGGCTTGCCTCGTCTTCGGAGGGAGGCGTATAATTATCGTCCTCAACCTCTTGGTCCGCCGCCCTCTCGTGAGGGCTGGCTTCTCTGTCCTCCTGTGCTAAATCTTGCTGGAGGGGGTGTTCTTCGGCGCTATCCGGAGTAGTATTATCTCCCGTGCCGGAATCACCGTTTTTGCTTTGGCAGGATTTAGAGCGGCGCCGCTGACGCCGGCACTTGGGCTGTTTCTTAGAGATATCGTCCCCCGCTGTTCCGTCGCCATCTCCATCCTTTGGAGTATCCACCATATATATGTCATATGACCATGTGGCCTTCCAGTGCCCTACAGGTGCTGGTTCTTGTTCATCTCCTGCATCGTCGTCCATGCCGTCGATGTCTTCGGAGTCGAAGTCAAGCATGTCGGTTAAGTCGTCGACAGTGGATACGAAGTGGGTGGTGGGTCGGTTTTGAATTTCTTCATCGTCCGTATCCCAACCTTGCTGACCGTAGTCCGGCCAGGGCTCTCTTGATAAAGAGAGAGACTTTAGAGAATTCAGGATGTCGCCGAAGGGCGAGTGCTGAAAGATGTCCGTGGTGGTGAACTCCATTATCGGCGCCCAATCGGATTCGATCGGCGGGGGCGCGGGGGGCTTGGAGTTCGTAGAGGAATCCGGCTCCTCGGAGTCACGGGCCATGCGGAGTGCATGGCTGGAGTTCGGCTCGATCGCCTGTGAGATCGCAGCCCCTGAGGCAGCATCCAACCGCTGATCCTCGATCAGCGCAGTAGGCTCCAAATCAATGGTTGGAACCGATGCATGTGCGGCCTCCAAGGCGCTGTTCAGCGGCAGAGCTATATCATGCCCATCGAGACAGTGCAGCGCGCTTGGCTGTGGCTCGAATCCGTCGAAGATCAAGTCCCCGCGGATGTCAGCCGTGTAGTTTAGGCTTCCAAACCCGACCTGATGGCGAGGGGCGTAGATTTCGATCTGCTCAAGGTGGCCAAGCGAATTGGCCCACAGTGCGAAGCCGCCGAAGACGACGATCTGTCCGGGGAGAAAAGTCTCACCCTGGACCGCATCGTTGTTGATGATCGAAGGAGCCATCGGGCCTAAAAGCGACAACACAGAGGAACTCTCAATGAAAGCACCAATGTTGGTGTCAAAACCGGCGGATCTCGGGTAGGGGGTCCTGAACTGTGCGTCTAGGCCGGATGGTAACAGGAGGCAAGGAACACGATGTTTTACCCAGGTTCGGGCCCTCTTGATGGAGGTAAAACCCTACGTCCTGCTTGATTAATATTGATGATATGGGTAGTACAAGAGTAGATCTACCACGAGATCAAGGAGGCTAAACCCTAAAAGCTAGCCTATGGTATGATTGTTGTATGATGAAGTTGTCCTACGGACTAAAACCATCCGGTTTATATAGACACCGGAGAGGGTTAGGGTTACACAAAGTCGGTTACAATGGTAGGAGATCTTGAATATCCGTATCGCCAAGCTTGCCTTCCACGCCAAGGAAAGTCCCATCCGGACACGGGACGAAGTCTTCAATCTTGTATCTTCATAGTCCTGGAGTCCGGCTGAAGGTATAGTCCGGCTACCCGAACACCCCCTAATCCAGGACTCTCTCAGCCGCCCTCTTCTTCTTTCCCCCCTCAGGGGGAGAGCTGCTTTCCTCCTCGTCCTCATCGTCTTCTTCGGCGGCGGAGGAGGGGGTCTCGTTGTCTTCGGACGTCCTGTCTGAAGCTCCTTTGCGACGGAGGCCACTCCGGGCCCCCTTGGCCTTCTTCTTCGGCGCCTGGTAAGGCGCCGGAACCAGCATCATCGTCAGAAGAGGGATGGCTGGTTCCTTGGGCAGCAGAGCCGGACACTTAATCCACTCCGCTTTCTCTGTCCATACCTGAAAAAATAACTAATGGAGTTTAGGTATCTTCCTTGAATAAGCAAGTAGAGGATACACCTTGAAACGCGAAAGACTTACCGCACTGGCAGGATGGGCCAGATCGTGCCTGCGGTCCTCGTCCGTCTCCGGCGGTGTCTCATTGCCCTTGAAGAGCAACTTCCAGATATCTTCTTGCGTGGTTCCGAAGAGCCTCTCCAAGGTCTGGTGCTTCTCCGGATCGAATTCCCACAAAGGGCAAGTCTGGCTCTGGCATGGAAGGATCCGGCAAACTAACATCACCTAGATCACATTGACAAGCTTGATGTTTTCGTCCACCATGCTTTGGGTGCGTGTTTGTAGCGCGATCAGCTCGTCCGACGAGGACCAATTGGGCCCTTCTCTATCCAGGAGGTGAGCCGCATTGGAGCTCCAGACTTGAATTCGGGGCCGCGGCCCAGGTGGTATCTCGGGGCTTTGTGATATAGAACCATAGTTTCTGCCACTCTTTGACGGTCTCCACAAAAGTACCCTTGGGCCATGTGACGTTGGGCAGTTTGCTCACCATGGCACCTCCGCACTCCGCGTGTTGGCCATCCACCACCTTCGGCTTCATGTTGAAGATCTTGAGCCACAATCTGAAGTGGGGTGGAATACGGAGGAAAGCCTCACAGATGACAATGAACGCCAAGATGTTGAGGAAAGAGTTTGGAGCTAGATCATGGAAATCTAGCCCGTAATAAAACATGCGTCCGCAGATGAAAGGGTGGAGAGGAAACCCTAACCCATAGACGAAATGGGGGATAAACACCACCCTCTCACTGGGCTTCCGGGTGGGGACGATTTGCCCCTTGGACGAAAGCCGATGGGCAATTTCCTTCGCCAGATACCCGGCCTCCCGAAGCTTGGTGATGTCCTTCTCCTTGACGGAGGAGGCCATCCATTTGCCTTGCGCTCCAGATCCGGACATGGTCGAGTGCTTCCTTGAGCCGGAAAAGATGAGGACTCGGACGCTGGAGCTTGAGAATGGGAGGGCAAAGAGAAGGAGAAGGCATGGGTGAAAGAAGAGAATCCTTATCTCCTTATAAAGGCAGTGAATATCAAGTGCCTCCCCACTCGCCTTGAAACTCGCCTGTTCCCAAGGGCCGTGCGAAGGGCGCGATTGGATTACCCATGCCCATATTGATGAGAATCTCGCAATAAGGGGACACAATCTCTTCTTTGACAAGACGTGCCAATGAGACCGCGTCTCGAAGCGCCAGGCCGAAAAACGGTTCAAAATAATGACGGGTGGTGACGTGTTGTCACATTACCAATAGTTGTCAGCGGATTGGACTCAAGATATATTATACTCTCTGCGGTTGTGTGTGGAATTTGGTTTGCAGAGCCATACACGTTCGTTGCGTCCGAAGACTGTGTTGAAGTATTCAGAGGAGGAACACGCCTTGCAATGCCGAAGCCAGTTTGCGCGCCAGACACCTCGTCATTGAAGCTGGGTTCAGGGGCTACTGAGGGAGTCCTAGATTAGGAGGTCCTCGGGCATCCGAACTATGGTACATGGGCCGGACTGATGGGCTGTAAAGATACTGGACCGAAGATTATCTCCCGTGTCCGGGCGGGACTCTCCTTGGCGTGGAAGGCAAGCTTGGCGACCCAATATGAAGATTCCTTTCTCTGTAACCGACTTTGTACAACCCTAGTCCCCCCCTGATGTCTATATAAACCGGAGGGATTAGTTCATAGAGACAAAGAATCATATTCATAGTCATACAGGCTAGACTCTTAGGGTTTTAGCCATTACGATCTCGAGGTAGATCAACTCTTGTAATACTCAATTCATCAAGATCAATCAAGCAGGAAGTAGGGTATTACCTCCATAGAGAGGGCCCAAACCTGGGTAAACATCGTGTCCCCTATATCCTGTTACCATCGACCTTAGATGCATAGTTTGGGACCACCTACCCAAGATTCGCCAGTTTTGACACCGACAATGATCATGAACATAGGCATCATGTCCGTGTCAAGTAGACCGAAACGATTCTGCATCTACTACTATTACTCCACACATCGACCACTATCCAGCATGCATCTAGAGTATTAAGTTCATAAGAATAGAGTAACACATTAGGCAAGATGACATGATGTAGAGGGATAAACTCAAGCAATACGATATAAACCCCATCTTTTTATCCTCGATGGCAACAATACAATATGTGCCTTGTTGCCCCTGCTGTCACTGGGAAAGGACACCGCAAGATTGAACCCAAAACTAATCACTTCTCTCATTGCAAGAAAGATCAATCTAGTAGGCCAAACCAAACTGATAATTCGAAGAGACTTGCAAAGATATCAAATCATGCATATAAGAATTCAGAGAAGAATCAAATATTGTTCATAGATAATCCTAATCATAAACCCACAATTCATTTCATCTCGGCAAACACAACGCAAAAAGAATTACATCGAATAGATCTCCAAGAACATCAAGGGGAACTTTGTATTGAGATCCAAAGAGAGAGAAGAAGTCGTCTAGCTAATAACTATGGACCCGAAGTTCTATGGTAAACTATCACACATCATCGGAGAGGCTGTAGTGTTGATGTAGAAGCCCTCCGTGATCGAATCCCCCTCCGGCAGATCGCTGGAAAAGGTCCCCAGATGGGATCTCACGGGTACAGAAGGTTGTGGCGGTGGAAAAGTGGTTTCGTGGCTCCCCTCGATGTTTTCAGGGTATAAGAGTATATATAGGCGAAAGAAGTAGGTCAGTGGAGCTACGAGGGGCCCACGAGGGTGGGGGGCGCGCTGCCCTACCTCGTGGCCGCCTCGCTGCTTCCTTGACGTCCACTCCAAGCTCCTGGATTGCGTTTGTTCCAAAAAAAAGATCCTCTCGAAGGTTTCATTCCGTTTGGATTCCATTTGATATTCCTTTTCTGCAAAACACTAAAATAGGCAAAAAAACAGCAATTTGCACTGGGCCTTCGATTGATAGGTTAGTCCCAAAAATAATATAAAAGTGCATAATAAATCCCGTTAAACATCCAAATAAATAATATAATAGCATGGAACAATCAAAAATTATAGATACGTTGGAGGCGTATCATGACTTACTACAAATCGTTAGTGATTCACTCTGTGTTATACGAGGGGCTAGTCTTTGTCCAGCCGCATGGAAAAGGCACCTTAGTTTGGATTTCCCCACATGCACAAGGGGCTAGTACTTAGCCCCACCGTCAAACTCCTATGGCTAAGTGAAAGTAATAAGGCCGCATAGTCTGATTGCCTGGTCCACCTTGCGGACACCTCCTTTACTGATCAAGACGTTGCATAAAGTGTGGTCGCGCGTCACGACGAACAGCACCGTAGCATCTACATGGGGGATGAAGCCGACGACTGGCAACTTTTATAAGTAAAATGACCGCACAGGAGGTAAATATCGCTTGAAACAAAAGGCGCAACACATAGATATATTACAAGCATGGGTTTATAACATAGTTTTTATAACCCGAATACATCTACTCAAATATGACATCCTTAGAGCATTGGCCCTCAACTATTTGGGCCCCTTCTAGGACGTCATCAAAGTATCTCTCTAGCTTTTGATGATCTTTGCCTTCGGGCGGGCCTGCGGTCGCCACGTCGGTGGCCTTCATCTTTGCCCATTGCATCTTGATGCGGGCAAAGGCCATCCGGGCACCTTCTATGCAGGACGAGCGCTTCATAGCATCAATCCAAGGCAACGCATCAAAAAGCCGCCTCACCAAACCGAAGTAGCTACTGGGAATTAGTTTGGCTAGCCAAAGCTGGACTATTAGATCCTTCATGGCCAAACTGGCCACACTATGCAGCTCCATCAGCTGCTTCAGCTGGTCGTTCACGGGCATTGGGTGCTCTGGCACAAGAAACTGCGACCAGAACAGCTTCTCAGTCAAGTTCCCCTCCTGGGCTCGGAAGAACTATGCGGCATCAGTAGCACTCCTTGGAAGATCCGCAAACGCATCTGGAGAAATCCACACTCGAGTAAGCAAAGCATATCTTTGACTTCCAAAAATACTCTGCAAAGGAAAGGCCTTACCAGCCGCTATCTGCCTCACCTGACGGATCTCTTCACGAGCACTCCTGGACTTGACCATGTGCCTCTTTAGCCTCCTGGAGAGCTTTGGCGAGTTTGGACGATTGGGCTGAAGTCTTCTCCTCCAAAGCCTCACATTTGCTGATGGCATCCTTCAACTCCTGCTCGACTTCGGCCACCCGAGCTTCGTGTTGGTGGCGGGCGGCCTGCTCGGTCTTCAGTTCTGCAGCCTCTTTGTCAACGGCTGCCTTGTTTGCCTTCACCTCTTTCTGGGCTTGGGCAAGGGCGCCTTTGAGAGTCTCTACCTCAGCTGCAACAACTATGCTCATAATCAAAGCATTAAATGAGTTAACCTCTAAACATATATATCACTTTTGATATACAAGTAATTTTTTTAAACATTTACCTTGCATCTCGTCGAACCGCTTGTTAATTCGGTCGATTTCTTCATCGGCCACCTGAAGCTTCCGATTGAGTTCGGAAACTTCGGCAGCCTGGGCGGTCGCCGCAACAAGGAAACCTGTTGCAACAACAGAGTAGTATGTTAACTCTCCCGAATACTATGTTGATCCTATTTACGGTTTCTTTCAAACCGGACAGAGCCTCAGGGGCTATTGTCTATGTACATGTATATTCATCTATATGAAACAAAAATGTTTAGGATATTATGTCGCATACATCAAAGCCCGTCAGTAGGCTAGTGAAGGCTTTGTTCAGTCCGCTTTTTGCAGACAGAACCTTCTCCACCACCGCACCCATCAAGGTGCGGTGCTCATCCATGATGGAAGCACGTTGCAGTGCTTCCTCTAGAGCGTTCATCACCTCCAAATTAGTGGAGGTTGCCGGTGGAGCTGATGCTCCTCCCCCTCCTTCGAAGGGGGCTGCCCACCCGATCCCGGAGCCGTGTTGTTCTCTGGAATGGTGTCCGGTTGAGGCCCGGACTGTTGGGGGTCCCCACCGTCGGTAGTCATAGGGGTCGCCTCCCCTATGTATTCAGCAACCGAGGTATTAACCTCGGGCGCCTTCTCGACAGCCTCGTCCGCACCTCCTCGGCTAGGAGAGGTCCTTTGAGATAACACCTCGATGTCATCCATGGTGATAGGCGAGGGGCTCGTGGCGGCGTCTCGCTCTCTGCCATCTCGGGTGGCAGAGAGTTCCCCTCCGATAACGGAGTGTTCGGTAGCTTGCGTGGAGGTCTGAAAGGCACACAGCAAAATAACTTATATAATAGAAAGGGAGAAATGAAGATAAACAATGAGTATCTGAATACTTATGATTCAGCCAGGGGCTTCACCCTAGGAGGTTTTTTGGGGACCAGTTCGGCATCAAAGTTCAAACTGTCCTGCAGGATCACCTTTCCTCTCTTGTCCGCCTCCCCCTCTGGGTCTTCAAAGGGCGCCCTCTTTTTCTTCCTCCCCTTACAAGGGGAGTCACTATCCACCACCTCCTCCTCTTCTTTATCGTCTCCCTCATGGGAGAAGAGGGCTTCAGTCTCTCCAGACATGGAGTCTGAAGGACCTTTGTGGCGGGGTCTCCCTTGGCCTCCTTGCCCTTCTTCTTCTTGGCCTTCTTCTCCGGCGCTTGATACGGCGCCGGGACCAACATCTCCGTTAGCTGGGAGGTGGTCGGGTTCTCCGGCAGCGGCGCCGGACAGTTGATCCGCTATACCTTCACCGTCTAGCCCTATATGGAAAGAGGATAATATAAATCTTCATCATCATCCGAAGCATTAGCCAAATAAGTCTTTGGAAAGGTTATGCTTACCACTGAGGCCGGGATCTCGCTGTCGAGTCCGATGTCTTCGGTCTTCATCGACCAACTCTTCTGAGCCTTGAAAAGCTACTTCCATATATCTTCGTGCGTGGTGCCGAAGAAGCGCTTCAAGGTTCGTGGTTCTTCCGGATTGAACTCCCACATGGGGGAGGCCTGGAGTTGGCAGGGAAGGACATGGCGGAAGAGCATCACTTGAATCACGTTTGTGAGACCAGTGTCTTTACCGAACATGTTGGGGATGCGCTTCTGCAGCATCATCACCTCCGGTTGGGACCCCAATCAAGGCCCTTGGCGGTCCATGAGGTGAGTCTCGTGGGGGATCCGGATCTGAAGTTAGGCATGGCCGCCCACTTGGCGTCGCGAGGTTCGGTGATATAGAACCACTCCTGCTGCCACACCTTGACTGTCTCCATGAAAGCCCCCTTGGGCCAGACAGCATTGGGAAGCTTGCTCACCATAGCCCCGCCGCAGTCCGCATGTTGTCCATCGACCACCTTCGGCTTCAGATTGAAGACCTTGAGCCATAGGCCGAAGTGTGGGGGAATGCGGAGTAGAGCCTCACACATGACGATGAACGCCGATATGTGGAGGAAGGAATTCGGGGCAAGATCATGGAAATCTAGCCCGTGGTAGAACATGAGGCCTCTGACAAAGGGGTGGAGGGGAAACCTTAGCCCTCGGAGGAAATGGGGAATAAATACGACCCTCTCGCCGGGCTCCGGAGTGGGGATGACCTAATCTTTGGCAGGGAGCTTGTGCGCGATATCTGAGGACAGATAGCCCCTGCTCCGGAGCTCCTTCATGTCCTTCTTAGTGACGGAGGAGGCCTCCCATTTGCCCTTGGAACTGCATCTAGCCATGGCTGGGGAGGTTGGTGGCGATGGGAAAGATTGAAGTTTTGGGCGCTGGAGCTCAGATATGGGAAGGCAGGAGCTAGAAGAAGGCATGGGGAAAAAGAAGGGATTTTTTACCCTCTTATAGGCCGTGAAATACCAAACGCCCCCCTCTCAAGCCTTAAAACTCGCCTGTTCCCAAAGGGATCGTGCAAATGGCGCGGTCACATTACCCAAAACCGTATTGATGAGAATCCCGCAATGGGCGGCCACGGTCTCTATTTTGACAAGACGTGCCAATGGAGGCTATGCCTCGAAACGCGAAACGGGAGGCATGAAAACAGTTTGAAATGTCAAAGAGCCAAATGTGATGCTTCACCGAAAAAGTTGTCAGTAAAAGACACTGTTTATTTTGATATCTTGGCTTCGTGGCTAAGGGTTGTATTAATTATATAGAGCCGGCTACAGTTCCTTTGTGCAGGGAGTTATCCTAAAATGTTTAAAGAGAAGGAACCACCCTTGCAATGCCGAAGACAATCCACGTGACGAACACGTCGTTGTCGAAGACTGGTTCAGGGGCTACTGAGTGAGTCCTGGATTAGGGGGTCCTCAGGTGTCCGGACTATTTGATATGGGCCGGACTGATGGGACATGAAGATAAAAGCAAAAGACTTTCCCCGTGTCTGGGTAGGACTCCTATATGCGTGAAAGGCAAGTTTGGTGTCCGGATATGTTATTTCCTTCCCTTACAAACTGACTCGGTACAACCCTAGGCCTCTCCGGTATGTATATAAACCGAAGGGGTTAGTCCGTAGAGATCATCAGAATTCTCATAGGCTAGACGGCTAGGGTTTAGCCATTACGATCTCGAGGTTGATCAACTCTTGTAACCCCTATACTCATTGAATACAATCAAGCAGGATTTAGGGTTTTACATCCTTTAAGAGGGCCCGAACCTGGGTAAACATCGTGTCCCCATTGTCCCTTGTTACTATTGATCCTTAGACACACAGTTCGGGACCCCCTACCCGAGATCTGTCGGTTTTGACACCGACAGAGAGGGCCGACCTGGCCACCGGAGCTGGACCTGATTCCAGGGGAGGCTGAATCGGAGGAGCTAGGTTTGGGAAAAGGGGAGCAATTGAATCGTCATGGGCTCGGCCGCTTGGGGCAGTACTGAATCTAGGGAGGGAGACAAGCCACTCGCGCGCGTAGCCAGACACTGACTCGGTTGTGTCTGCTCCCGTGCGTAGGTTTTTTGCCGTGGCCCTATTACTTCTACCATATCTGCACTAAAAAATTTTACGCGAAATACTTGGGTATTCCAGGGAAGTCCCAGGAAGACCCCGAGCGCTGCCACTGGATTGGCAGCACTAATGAGTGTTGAACGGCAGATGTCAGTGTACTGCGGGAAATCAACGACTCCAACCGCTCCAATAGCATTTTGGAGGGAAACTGGAGAGGGAAGTGGCAAATACAAATTAAAAGCTACAACACTATAGTAGTAGAGATCATATCTTTTAGTATTAGGAGGTGGATCATTAGGTTCTACCTTGTAACACCCCGGATGTAATTTACCTTATCTATACCCCAACTCTTGTCGTTTCCGGCCTAAGTTATTTTTATTTCTCCGTTGTAGGGTTTTTGTCTCCGTGTATTATTGTCTTTGTCATTCATCTCATATCATGTCATCATGTGCATTGCATTTGCATACGTGTGCGTCTCATGCATTCGAGCATTTTCCCTGTTGTCCGTTTTGCATTCCGGCGCTCCTATGCCCTCCGGTGGTCCTTTCTACCTCTTTTCGTGTGTGGGTGTTAAACGTTTTTCGGACTGGACCGAGACATGTCATGCGGCCTTGGTTTACTACCGGTAGACCGCCTGTCAAGTTTCGTACCATTTGGACTTCGTTTGATACTCCAACGGTTAACCGAGGGACCGAAAAGGCCTCGTGTGTGTTGCAGCCAAACACCCTTCCAATTTGGCCCAAACCCCTCCATCGTCTAGAGCGTTCGATCACGATCGCGTGGCCGAAAACCGCACTCCATTTGGAGCTTCCTAGCTCCCTCTACCTATAAAACTAGCCCCTCCTCCGAAATTTCGGGTCTCTCCTTCCTCAAAACCCTAGAAATCCTCCTCGCGCCGCGCCGGACATGTCCGTCCGCGTCGGACGCCTCACCGCCACCACCCACAGCCAATCATAGGCTGCCACGTGGCCTCCCGCCACCGCCGTCGCCCGTGGCCCGCCGAAGCCCGGGGAGGGCCCTCGCGGCCCATCCGGTCGCCGCCGCCGCCTCGTTCGACGTCGCCCGCGTCTCCTCGCTGTTCCCCCGCGCCGCCGCGCCTCTCGCCGCCCGGCGACGCTGCCGCCATCGCCGGCCACCGCGGTGACCTTGTCGCCTCGCCGGCGACCACGCCGACCGGAGCCACCTGCCGCCGCCAAGTCCAGCTCCGGTGTCGTCCCGAGCTCCGGCCGATGACCTCGCCTGCCTCCTCCTCTTCTCGAGCTCCGGCGCATCTCCGGCCAGCCATCCTCGGGTCGCGCGCCCTGCTGCTACAGTAGATCGCCGGATCCAGATATGAGGAGACGGTTGACTTTTTCCTCTCCAAACCCTAGCTAATTTGCATACTTTGACATGCCATAACTCTGCATCTGTAGCTCCGATTTGTGCGTGTAGCATATCAAAATGGTCACCTCGATGAGTATATCATTTCATCTCATTGCATCATTTTCATTTGAGCTCATCTTGATACCCGAAATGCTATTGGAAGAGGGCTATGTGAGGAAAGTTGTAGATCTGTTTCAGCAAATAACCTTTTGTCATTTTTGCCATGATTAATGTGTGCATGCTATGATCTTGAGCTCTACATGTGTTTTGTAGAATTCCATGTCATCTCTACAGAGGTGTATGCCATGTATTTTTGTGATATTTGTGGTGACTAGCACAAGCATGCAAAGTAGCGTAATCATTGATGCTGATTTCAGGGACTTAGAATTTCTCTAAGTCCTTGTTCTGATATTGTTTTTTATGCCATATGTTCATGTTGTTTCCTAGTGATCTGTGCCTCTTTCGAGGATGATCAGTAAGGATGTTTCATTAATATTGTGGTGCTCTATCCATCCATGTCTTTGTGTGCAATTATGGAGCACCCTATCAGTCAATCGAGCTCTACGTTTGCTATAAAATGATCCTGGTAGATTGTTGACATGTGTAGCGATTTTGCCGAGGGTGTTGCTATTGATCCGTGCATGCTATGATGTTGTTCTTGCCATGTCTAGCTTCTATGTCATGTCTTCTTCATGGTTGTATGCTTAGTTTGTCATGAAATGCTCTGTAGTGAGTGCATCAAGCTCGTATACATGCCTACTCATTAACTATTTTGCATGCTCCAGTTTTTCACTAAGTCTGAATCTGTTTATGTTTTTTGCCATGTTCGCATGCTTGCAATTGTATTTTATGATCCCTTTTGGCTCAAGGTCACTAAGGGACTTTTGTTAAGTGCTTTGCGTAGCTTAATGCCATGCCTTGATTTGCCATGTTAAGTTCCTGTAGCATGTAGTTTTCATGCTCTAAAGATTGCTTCCTGATGATAAATTCCAGACTTGTGTTAATTTCACCAAGTCTGAAACCTGTTATCATTTGCTCTTTTGCCATGCTTATTTGAACCTGTTAATGGATGAATTAGCCACAGCTCAGTGTTCATCTTTTGTCAAGCATCATGAGTGGATCCCTGCCATGTATTTTGTTGTCATGTTTGAGTGTTGTAGCATATTTATCCTGATGCATTTATGTGGCCACTTGTTGTTTATCGCAGACTGGTGCCATATTTGTTTTGCTTGCCATTTCCAAACCGTGCATCCGATTCCGGTGATCTTTATATCGATTTAAACCGAAATCACCTCACCTTTCCACTGGCACTCTTGGATTTCCAAGTTGAGGCCAGGTTCAATCATTCCTTTGCAAATCTTGCATATGCATCACATACCGCATCCCGCATATCATACCATGTTTGCATCATGTTGCTTGAGCATTTCACGTGGTTGATTGTGCTCCTTTTGCTTGTTGTTCTTGTTTGGGTAGAGCCGGGAGACGAGTTCGTGAATGAGGAGCCCGTTGAGTTCGCTTACGAGGATCAAGGCAACTCTGAAAACTTTGCAGGCAAGATGACCATACCCTCGAAATCACTTCTATCTTTGCTTGCTAGATGCTCGCTCTTTTGCTATGCCTATGCTATGATACCTACCATTTGCTTATCGTGCCTTGTAACATCCCAAAATTCTAAATTTTGGAATGTTATAATAAATAGATAGATTTGATTGACTGTTTGATTGATTGACTGAAAGTGAGTGAAATTCGTAACTTTTTGAAAGTTAAATGAGAGGGAATAAAAGGACTTTCCCAAACTTTCATTTTTGCCTTTATGCTCTCCGTGAATTCAAATACTTTTCATCACGAAACCCTGGAGAGAAGATGACATGACTTCTTCCATTTAATTAAATGACAAGGGGTGTTGAAAATATTTGAATTTCATTTGAGAATATTTCCAATTCTTAAACTTTACGCAACTCAATGATTTTCACGAGAGAAGATAAAATGACTTCTTCAAATTATATGAAATATGAGTTGGGAGTTTCAAAGGATTAAATTCAAAGTCTTTTCAATTTATTTTCAATTTGGAGTTATTTGTGTTTTATTCAAATTATTTTTCTCCAAAAATAAAATATATGGAAATTAGGGTAACATGATTCCCTACAATAGAAAATTGGAGAAAAATTAATTTGAAATCATTTTGGTTTTTTAAAAATGTTTTTTTTGGATTTTAATAGAACAGTAGCACTCTTTGATTTATTTGGTTTTGTGAGGATTTTATTTGGCATATTAAAAATGTCCATGTTGTAGAAAATCTTTTTCTGAAAATTTTGATATATTATATGCCTATATAATATTTTTTAGTTATTTTTTTTTTATTATTTTAGTTCTCTGAAAAAAAATGTTTATTAAAAAAAACCTCTTCGCCGACTGGGCCGGCCCAGCGCCCGAGCCAGGCCGCGGCCCAGCCCAGCGCCGCGCCCCGCTCGTCCCCGAGCTTGGGACGGACTCCCGCAGCCGCACGCCTCGCCGCCGCCGTACGCCGCCCGGAGTCCTCCGTCGCCTTGCCCCTCCTCCACGCCTGACGCCTCCCCTCCCCTCCTATAAAGGGTGCCGCCCGGGCCCTCTCCTCCTCGTCTCTCGCGCCACCGCCCCTCGCTAGATCCGCC
>NC_041392.1:303065151-303088370 GCF_002162155.2 Triticum dicoccoides | reverse complement strand
GCCGCCGCCGCAGTCCACCGCCACCGCGCCGCGCCCCGCCTGCTCGCCTCGCTGCCACTGCCGTCCCGCGCCGGAGCCGCCGTCTCGCCGCGCCGCCCGCCGGAGTTAACCGCCACCGCCGCTGGACTTTTTTTCCCCGAACCGGTATAACCCGAGTAAAACCGCCCGGTTCACCGGTTTTCTTTTAGTATAGTTTTCGTTTAAAACCGGTTTTGTTTAGGTTTAATTATATAGAGAACGTCCGCTATTTAGAACTTATAAACGAACATTCGCTTTTTAGTCTTTTTATTTTTCAGTTATTTTCGGCCAGGGACCCGTTTGTGAATAACTTATTTGCAGAATAGCCCCTGATCTTCAAAACACCATAACTTTTTGCTCGTTAGTCCAAATCCAACAAAACCAACGCCCACGTCTTCATTATGATCCCCTCTATCCATTAATCCAACTCAAACATGTTTTTTTTGAAAAGTTTAAAATTTGAATTAGATCAGATTTGAATTCAAACTTCATTTGATCATAACTTGAGTTTCGTAGCTCCGTTTGAGTTGATTCTTTTTGCAAATCGAAGCTCTTGACCTAAACATTCTAATAAGGCCAAATTCACATAATTTTGGTACTGTTAGAAATTGTTTTATGTTGCAAGAGTTATTTTCTTGGTTTTGATGTTTCCGAATCGTCTTCTTCGATCTTTCTGGTCTTTTGAGTGATTGCTTATGTGTGGTTACTATTGCTTTATTACGATAAATTGACCAGAGTGTGACGAGTAGAGCTATCAAGATTTTTGAGTGTGAATCATCTTCATCAACATTGCAGGCAAGTTCACACTTTGATCATATTCCTTTAACACCCAGTTTTTATGCATTAGTTCCAATCCCCAAACATTGCATGGTTAGGATCTGTATAAATTGTGGGTTGGGAAGTAGTTGATGAGGTAGGAACCTATTACCTGCTTATTAACAAACCCTTGGGAGTTACTTTTACGTTATGCTTACATTGCCATGCTATGCTCGTAGACGTGGATTGGGTTTTTGAGAGTATTCATGACAGATGCGAGATTGTTACTTAATGGTTTACTTAAGGTGGCAACTTAAACACACATCTGGGTGGATTGAGGTACCTGGTTATTCCAGGATTGCCTGTCTAGGCACCTGGGTAGACTAGGATTGCCTGTTTTTTATGGACCGCCACCCAGGCTCAAAGGGATCATAAGATTATTCATGCTAGAAACTTCCGTGTGCAGCCACAAGCTATTGTGGGCTCTAGCATAGTTGATTAAGTCGTGTGAACTCTTACAGTGGTAGACTAGCAGATGTAGGGGTTGTAGGTGGTACGGTCTACCCATCGTAAGGTGCAAACGCTTCTGAAAGACTATGTCTCAGTCATCCGTTTCTCAAACACCATGTAGTGCGAGAAATCCAACGGAGGAGATCGAGTCTTGTGGGGAAAAGTGCGCAAA
Organism: Triticum dicoccoides; assembly: GCF_002162155.2. Classification (NCBI taxonomy): domain Eukaryota; kingdom Viridiplantae; phylum Streptophyta; class Magnoliopsida; order Poales; family Poaceae; genus Triticum; species Triticum dicoccoides. The sequence goes on along the minus strand of NC_041392.1, from coordinate 303,086,914 downwards.
CCTCTGCAAAGTGTATAAACTAATCATGATTAGCTGTGTCCCCGGTTATGGACGTCTTGAGTATCTAGTACCTGGATTATCATGTGAATCTCATCATGTTACTTTAAATGAATATTGTTGGGTTTTAATGATGATGCTTAATTGGGACTGAGGATGCTGTCAACCATTCTCAATGTTTAACAACCACCATGATAGTTAAATAAAATTTATTCCTTTGCAGTAGGGAAAAATTGGCTTTTTGCAAAAACCTTATAACCATAGAGCTTTTCCACCATCCATATATGCATGTAGTGATAGCCTTTATTCATCATTCTCTATGGTGTGAATTTGCCAGTACATTCAATGTACTGACCCTTTGTGGCTGCAATGTCTCATGTTGCAGGATTATCTTACGACGAGTAAGTGATACGTTAGGGTTACGATTTCTACACTCAACTTTGCCGTTGGTGTTGATGGGAATCCACAACCTTGTTACTTCTGCTATTTGGATTGAGGTAATAGTATTTACGTTACTTATACATGTGATTTACCTCTGTTATAAATCCTCGAGTACTGTGTGTGTCAGCATACCGATCCAGGGATGACACTTAAGCACAGAGACTTGATCCATTCGGGTCATGTCGCTACATGCCTCCCATATTGCCATGTCAAACCTCTAACCCACAATGTCCTAGCAAACCGTTGTTTGGCTATGTTACCGCTTTGCTCAGCCCCTCTTATAGCATTGCTAGTTGCAGGTGAAGATTGGAGATTGTTCCTTGTTGGAACATTGTTTATTGTTGGGATATCACAATATTATCTTGTTTATCTTAATGCATCTATATACATGGTAAAGGGTGGAAGGCTCAGCCTTATGCCTCGTGTTTTCTTCCACTCTTGCTGCCCTAGTTTCCGTTATCGGTGTTATGTTCCCGGATTTTGCGTTCCTTACACGGTTGGGTTATAATGGGAACCCCTTGATAGTTCGCCTTGAATAAAACTCTTCCAGCATGGACCAACATTGCTTTTACCATTCGCCACCTAGCCTCTTTTTCCCTTGGGTTCCGTGGACTCAAGGGTCATCTTTATTTAAACCCCCGAGCCAGTGCTCCTCTGAGTGTTGGTCCAACCTGTCAGCTGTTGGTGGCCACTAGGGGCAACTCTGGGCTGGCCTACTGGAACCTTGGACAATCTGGTGTGCCCTGAGAACGAGATATTTGCAGCTCCTATCGGGATTTGTCAGCGCGTTTGGGTGGCTTTGCTGGTTTAGTTTTACCATTGTCGAGGATGTCTTGTAACCAGGATGCCAAGTCTGATCGGATCGTCTTGGGAGAAGGAATATCCTTCGTTGACCATGAGAGCTTGTGATGGGCTAAGTTGGGACACCCCTGCAGGGATTTGAACTTTCGAAAGCTGTGCCCGCGGTTATGGGCAGATGGGAATTTGTTAATGTCCGGTTGTAGATAACATGAAACTCAACTTAATTAAAATGCACCAACCGTGTGTGTAACCGTGATAGTCTCTTCTCGGCGGAGTCTGGGAAGTGAACATGGTGTTGGAGTAATGCTTGACGTAGGTTGTTCTAGGATCACTTCTTGATCATAGTTGTTCGACCGTGCTTTTGCCTTCTCTTCTCGCTCTCTTTTGCGAATAGGTTAGCCACCATATATGGTAGCCGCTTGCTGCAGCTCCACATCATACCTTTACCTTACCTATAAGCTTAAATAGTCTTGATCGCGAGGGCGTGAGATTGCTGAGTCCCCATGACTCACAGATTACTTCCAAACCAGATGTAGGAACCGATGATACCGTTCCAGATGATATGACCGAGCTCAAGTGGGAGTTCGATGAAGACTCTCACCGTTACCATGTGTCTTTCCCAGATGATCAGTAGTGGTGCCCAGTTGGGGCGATCGGGGACTTTGTCGCATTTGGGGGTTGATCTTTATTTTGGTACCGTAGTCGGACCATGAGTGTATTGGATCAATGTAATGACTTATTTATGTATTTGTGTGACATGGCGAGTGTAAGCCAACTATGTATCTTCCCCTTTATTTATTTACATGGGTTGTTGTGAAGATTACATCACTTGCGACATTGCTTTCAATGCGGTTATGCCTCTAAGTCGTGCTTCGACACATAGGAGATATAGCCGCATTGAGGGTGTTACAAGTTGGTAATCAAAGCCTTCCCCGACCTTAGGAGCCCCCTGCTTGATCGAATCGTTGGCGTTGTTGAGTCTAGAAAAATGTTTTGAGTCATTTAGGATTATATATATGGGAGAGTTAGGAATTCTTTTTACTCCCCAGTCCCTTCGTCTCTCTGGTATGGCATCCCGACGTAGAGTTTTGACTCTTCTCTTCTCAAATTTCACTAAAACAAATTTATGATCACGCGGGTATCTTGGAATCGTTCCGATGGTCTTGTGACGAGAACATTGTTCTTGGTGCCTCCTGTCATTTAGGGGTTGTGGCAGTGTCCCGGGGAGTTGAGCTCCGAGGTGTTGTCGTCACAATTTTATTGTTGAGATTCTGGAATACCTGAGTTTCGCCGACATTGAAAATCTCTTTTGTGCAGTTGTTGGTGAGATAACCTCGACGCCACCCAGTACTGGGGCGGGAGTTCGGCAGTATTGCCATAACTCGTATAACGGATGCTTTTCGAAGGTTGAGGTAAATGATTTCGGAAGTTTTCTTGGTTATGTGTTGAAGGATGGATACAGCTGGATGTAGGATTTTCTAGCTTTGGGTGAGATATTATGCTTCCCCTGTATCCCCAACACCTGATTGCATATCCGGGAAGGTTCGGGAGTTTCATAGGTGGGAATTCTTGTAGCTCTAGTTCTTCTTTCGCGGATATTTGGTTTGGGATTGGGTAATCCTCACCAAGTATTTGTTCTTGTCCGTACCTTGTTTTTATTCTTCTACCTCAATTCTAAGTGGTTTCTCAATTTATGGAAAAGTGACCATTTCAATTGGAATGCATTCGTTCATTTTGTTCGGATGTGAAGACTTTATGTTGCAATTTCAATCCGTTCGATTCAGCTTGAATATTTGCCTGTCAATATGCTAATGGATGTCACCCTCTTCAGGATGGCTCCTCCAATGCGCACGACTCCGAATCCTGATCTGCCACCACCACCTCCACCTTCGGAGGCATGGCAAGCTGTGGTGGCCGCTACCAATGCAAACACGCAGCTGATCATGCAAATTCTTCAAGAGCGCAACCAAGGGAATCATGGCCATGGCAACAATCAAAATCAGTTTGCTACACTCAACCAGTTCCTTGCTAACCAGCCAAAGACCTTCAGCAATTGTGTTGAGGCAACAGACGCTGATGATTGGCTCGTGGACATATGCAGGCATTTCGAGTGTAGTAACGTCAGGCCTGAGGACTTTGTCAAGTTTGCCTCCTTCCAACTCAAAGACCAAGCTGCAGAATGGTTTCAGCAATACAAAGATTCCAGAGGAGGTCGTGTGATTACCTGGGATGAATTCCGTCAAGACTTGAAAGCTCATCATATTCCTCAGAGTGTGGTTGAGAGCAAGTGTGAGGAATTCCGCAACCTGAAGTAAGGCTTTATGTCTGTTTACCAGTACAACATCATGTTTTAGAAGCTCGCCCATTTTGCTAAGCAAGACGTCCCTGACGAGAAGAGCATGATATACCAGTTCAGGGGTGGTCTCAGAGAAGAACTCCAGCTAGCTCTCGTCCTCTTTGAGCCCAAGAAGTACGATGAGTTTTACAACATGGCAATGAAGCAAGAGGCTGCCCAACTGAAGTGCGATGCTTCCAAGAAGCGAGTCAGAGATGCAACTCCTTCTTCCTCTACTCAAGTGGCTAAGCAGCAAAAGTATTGGCTTCCTCCTCCTACGTTCCGTCAACCTTTTCAGTAGAAGAGCAAAGGTGGCAATGGATCTTCCCACCCACCCAACCCTGGCTTTCAGAACAAGACTTCGTCTCAAGCTCCAAGATCAAGTGCACCGTATCACCGTCCGCTTTCAGAGGTCACGTGCAACAAGTGCCAATAGAAGGGTTACTATGCCAACAAATGTTTCAATCAGAGGCGTCTTCCTCCTCCTCCTGTGAGATCTACAAGTTCAGCTGTGGTCAAGCATAACCCCAAGCACGCGAAGGTCAACTTGATGAATGCAGCTCAGGCAGAGGACTCGTCAGATGTCATCATGGGTAACCTTCCTGTTAACGATATTCCTGCAAAAGTTCTTTTTGACACTAGTGCATCGCATTGTTTCATCTCGAGACCTTTTGCATCTAAGCATGAATTGGCTCTCCAAGTTTTGCCTAGACCGATAGCAGTTGTCTCTCCGGGTAAACGCATGAATGCTAACTCCATGGTTCCGGATGTTACTATCACGTTGGGCGACTACAAGTTTCTGTCTTCTCCTACGGTTCTGGGTGACTCAGATATTGATTTTTCTTGGAATGGACTGGCTTTCTAAGCACAAGGCTCAGCTTGATTGTGCTGCCAGGCAGATTCAATTGACTCATTCGTCTAAGGATGTAATTGTCTTTGTGCAAGGGATGATACCATTCGACTGTTTTCTCTCAATGAGAAGGGTGAGCTGGATGCCATCTCTCAAATCCCAGTCGTTTGCGAATATCAAGACGTCTTTCTAGAAGAGCTTCCAGGAATGCCTCCGCACCGGCCAGTTGAATTCGTCATTGATCTTGAGCCTGGCACGGAACCTGTTTGCAAGCGTCCTTACAAGCTTGGACCTGAAGAGTTGAAGGAGCTGAAGAAACAACTCGATATTCAAGAGCGAATGGGTCTCATCCGACCTAGTTCTTCTACGTGGGGTTGTGGAGTTCTTTTTGTGAAGAAGAATGATGGAACGGACCGACTCTATGTTGACTACCGTCCATTGAACAAGAAGACTATAAAGAACAAGTACCCACTTCCCAACATCAACAAGCTATTTGAACAACTCAAAGGTGCTCAAGTATTCTCCAAGCTTGATCTCTGTATGGGCTATCATCAGATTCGCATTCGTGAGCAAGATATCCCCAAGACATCTTTTAGAACAAGCTATGGTTCATATGAATACACTATCATGTCTTTTGGCCTCGTCAGTGCTCCTCCGACTTTCTCTCGCATGATGAACTTCATCTTCAACCCCTACACAAATGACTTCGTCTTGGTCTACCTCGATGACATTTTGGTCTTTTCCAAGAACAAGGAAGATCACGCCAAGCACTTGCGTTTGGTGCTGGATAAGCTCAGAGGACATTAGTTCTATGCCAAGTTTTCAAAGTGCGAGTTTTGGCTCAATGAGGTTCTCTACCTTGGGCATATCATTTCTGCCAAGGGCATAGCGGTGAATCCTGAGAAGGTGTCTGCAATTGTGAATTGGGAACCACCTCAGAACGTGAAGCAACTCCGCAGTTTCCTTGGGCTCGCAAGCTATTGTCGAAGGTTCGTTGAGAACTTTTCAAAGATCGTGAAGCCGCTTTCCAACCTTCTCCAGAAGCATGTCAAGTATGTTTGGTCTCCTGAATGTGACATCGCTTTCAACACCCTGAAAGAGAAGTTAGTCACTGCTCCAGTTCTGACTCCTCCGGATGAATCCAAATCATTCGAGGTCTTCTGTGATGCCTCTCTTCAAGGTCTTGGCGCAGTGTTGATGCAAGAGAAGAAAGTTGTGGCCTATACTTCTCGCCAGTTGAAGCCCAATGAAAAGAACTACCCCACTCATGACCTCGAGTTGTCGGCAGTTGTGCATGCTCTTTTGACTTGGAGACATCTCTTATTGGGAAGAAAAGTGGACATCTTCACTGACCACAAGAGTCTCAAGTACATCTTCACTCAGCCTAATCTCAACCTCAGGCAGACTCGTTGGGTTGAAATGATTCAAGAGTATAATCCGAGCATCGAATATACTCCGGGCAAGGCCAATGTAATTGCTGACGCATTGAGCAGGAAGGCTTACTGCAATAGTTTGATTCTCAAGCCTTACCAACCCGAGCTTTGTGAAGCTTTCCGCAAACTCAACCTTCAAGTTGTTCCTCAAGGTTTTCTGGCCAACCTTCAAGTCTCTCCTACTTTGGAAGATCAGATTCACGAGGCTCAACTTCTTGATGCTATGGTGAAGAAGGTAAAGATTGGGATTGCCAAGAGTCAACCTAAGTACAAGTGCTATCGTCTTGATGACAAGGATACTCTATTCTTCAAGGATTGCATTGTTATGCCTAAAGGTGACCTTCGTAAAGTCATTATGAACGAGGCTCACAATTCACTCCTCTCCATCCACCCTAGAAGTACAAAAATGTACCAGGACCTCAAGCAGTCGTATTGGTGGACTCGAATGAAGCGCGAGATTGCTCAGTTCGTGAATGAATGTGATGTCTACAGAAGAGTGAATGCAGAACACCAAAGAGCAGCTGGTCTCCTCCAACCTCTTGCCATTCCAGAATGGAAGTTTGACCACATTGAGATGGACTTCGTGACTGGATTTCCAAAGTCCAAGCGTGGCAATGATGCTATCTTTGTTGTCATCGACAAACTCACTAAATTAGCTCATTTCCTTCCTATCAAAGAGTCTATCACTACAGCTCAATTGGCAGAGCTATATACCTCTCGAATTGTCTCTCCGCACGGCATTCTGCAGTTGATTTCTTCAGATCGTGGTAGCATCTTCACCTCCAAGTTTTGGGATTCTTTCCAGAAGGCCATGGGCATGAACATCCATTTCAGCACAGCTTTTCATCCGCGGACTAGTGGCCAAGTCGAGCGTGTCAATCAGATTCTTGAAGATATGCTCAGGGCTTGTGTTATCTCTTTCGGTATGAAGTGGGAATATTGTCTTCCATATGCCGAGTTTTCCTACAACAATAGCTTTCAAGTGAGTTCAGGCAAGGTCCCATTTGAAATTCTCTATGGCAGGAAGTGTCGTACTCCTCTTAACTGGTCAGAGACGGGTGAACGTCAACTTCTTGGTAATGACTTGATCACATAGGCAGAAGAGATGTGCAAAGTCATTCGTGATAACCTCAAAGCAGCGCAATCATGCCAGAAGAGCTACTATGATAGTAAGCATCGTGATTTGGCTTTCGAGATCAGAGACCATGTTTACCTCCGCGTCTCTCCAATGAAAGGTACTCGTCGCTTCGGTATCAAAGGGAAGCTTGCCCCTAGATACGTGGGTCATTTCAAGATCGTCAGCAAGAGAGGCAATCTCGCCTATCAACTCAAGCTTCCCTCCAACTTTGCAAATGTGCATGATGTGTTTCACGTCTCTCAACTCCGCAAGTGCTTCAAGACCCCTGACCGCACCGTCAACTTCGAAGACATTGATCTCCAAGAAGACATGTCTTATCGTGAGCACCCAGTTGTTATTCTTGAAGAAACTGAGCACAAGACTCGCAACAAGTAAATCAAATTCCTCAAAGTCAAGTGGTCACATCATTCCGACCATGAAGCCACCTGGGAACGCGAGGATCACCTCCGTTCCGAGTACCCGGAGTTTTTCCAGTCCTAGATCTCAGGACGAGATCCTTTCGTAGTGGTGGAGTGTTGTAACACCCCGGATGTAATTTACCTTATCTGTACCCCAACTCTTGCCGTTTCCGGCCTAAGTTATTTTTATTTCTCCGTTGTCGGGTTTTTATCTCCGCGTGTTGTTGTCTTTGTCATGCATCTCATATCATGTCATCATGTGCATTGCATTTGCATACGTGTGCGTCTCATGCATTCGAGCATTTTCCCCGTTGTCCGTTTTGCATTCCGGCGCTCCTATGCCCTCCGGTGGTCCTTTCTACCTCTTTTCATGTGTGGATGTTAAACGTTTTTCGGACTCGACCGAGACTTGTCATGCGGCCTTGGTTTACTACCGGTAGACCGCCTGTCAAGTTTCATACCATTTGGACTTCGTTTGATACTCCAACGGTGAACCGAGGGACCGAAAAGGCCTCGTGTGTGTTGCACCCCAACACCCTTCCAATTTGGCCCGAAACCCCTCCATCGTCTAGAGCGTTCGATCATGATCGCGTGGCCGAAAACCGCACTCCATTTGGAGCTTCCTAGCTCCCTCTACCTATAAAACTAGCCCCTCCTCCGAAATTTCGGGTCTCTCCTTCCTCAAAACCCTAGAAATCCTCCTCGCGCCGCACCGGACATGTCCGTCCATGCCGGACGCTTCACCGCTGCCACCCACAGCCAATCATAGGCTGCCATGTGGCCTCCCGCCACCGCCGAAGCCCGGGGAGGGCCCCCGCGGCCATCCGGTCGCCGCCGCCGCCTCGTTCGACGCCGCCCGTGTCTCCTCGCTGTTCCCCCGCGTCGCCGTGCATCTCACTGCCCGGCGACGCCGCCGCCATCGCCGGCCACCGCGGTGACCTCGTCGCCTCGCCGGCGACCACGCCGACCGGAGCCGCCTGCCGTCGCCAAGTCCAGCTCCGGCCGACGACCTCGCCTGCCTCCTCCTCTCCTTGAGCTCCGGCGCATCTCCGGCCAGCCATCCTCGGGTCGCGCGCCCCGCTGCTATAGTATATCGCCGGATCCAGATCTGAGGAGACGGTTGACTTTTTCCTCTCCAAACCCTAGCTAATTTGCATAATTTGACATGCCATAACTCTGCACCCGTAGCTCCGATTTGTGCGTGTAGCATATCAAAATGTTCTTCTCGACGAGTACATCATTTCATATCATTGCATCATTTTCATTTGAGCTCATCTTGATGCCCAAAATGCTGTTGGAAGAGGGCTATGTGAGGAAAGTTGCAGATCTGTTTCAGCAAATAGCCTTTTTTTCATTTTTGCCATGATTAATGTGTGCATGCTATGATCCTGAGCTCTACATGTGTTTTGTAGAATGCCATGTCATATTTACATAGGTGTACCATGTATTTTTGTGATATTTGTGGTGACTAGCACAAGCATGCAAAGTAGCGTAATCGTTGATGCTGATTTCAGGGACTTAGAATTTCTCTAAGTCCTTGTTCTGATATTGTTTTTATGCCATATGTTCATGTTGTTTCCTAGTGATCCGTGCCTCTTTTGAGGATGATCCGTAAGGATGTTTTGTTAATATTGTGGTGCTATATCCATCCTTGACTTTGTTTGCAATTATGGAGCACCCTAGCTTGAGTCAATCGAGCTCTACTTTTGCTATAAAATGATCCTGGCAGATTGTTGACATGTTTAGCAATTTTGTCGAGGATGTTGCTATTGATCCGTGCATGCTATGATGTTGTTCTTGCCATGTCTAGCTTCTATGTCATGTCTTCTTCATGGTTGTATGCTTAGTTTGTCATGCAATGCTCTGTAGTGAGTGCATCGAGCTCGTAAACATGCCTACTTGTTAATTGTTTTGCATGCTCCAGTTTTCACTAAGTCTGAATCTGTTTATGTTTTTGCCATGTTCGCATGCTTGCAATTGTATTTTCTGATCCCTTTTGGCTCAAGGTCACTAAGGGACTTTTGTTAAGTGCTTTGAGTAGCTTCATGCCATGCCTTGCTTTTCCATGTTAAGTTCCTGTAGAATGTAGTTTGCATGCTCTAAAGATTGCTTCCTGATGATAAATTCCAGCCTTGTGTTAATTTCACCAAGTCTGAAACCTGTTATCATTTGCTCTTTTCCCATGCTTGTTTGAACCTGTTAATGGATGAATTAGCTGTAGCTCAGTGTTCATATTTTGTCAAGCATCATGAGTGGATCCCTGCCATGTATTCTATTGTCATGTTTGAGTGCTGTAGCATATTTATCTTGATGTATTTAGGTGGCCACTTGTTGTTTATCGCAGACCGGTGCCATATTTGTTTTGCTTGCCATTTCCAAACCGTGCATCCGATTCCGGTGATCTTTATATCGATTTCAAACGAAATCATCTCACCTTTCCACTGGCACTCTTGGATTTCCAAGTTGAGGCCAGGTTCAATCATTCCTTTGCAAATCTTGCATATGCATCACATACCGCATCCCGCATATCATACCATGTTTGCATCATGTTGCTTGAGCATTGCACGTGGTTGATTGTGCTCCTTTTGCTTGTTGTTCTTGTTTAGGTAGAGCCGGGAGACGAGTTCGTGAACGAGGAGCCCGTTGAGTTCGCTTACGAGGATCAAGGCAACTCTGAAAACTTTGCAGGCAAGATGACCATACCCTCGAAATCACTTTTATCTTTGCTTGCTAGATGCTCGCTCTTTTGCTATGCCTATGCTACGATACCTACCACTTGCTTATCATGCCTCCCATATTGCCATGTCAAACCTCTAACCCACCATGTCCTAGCAAACCGTTGTTTGGCTATGTTACCGCTTTGCTCAGCCCCTCTTATAGTGTTGCTAGTTGCAGGTGAAGATTGGAGATCGTTCCTTGTTGGAACATTATTTATTGTTGGGATATCACAATATTATCTTGTTTATCTTAATGCATCTATATACTTGGTAAAGGGTGGAAGGCTCGTCCTTATGCCTAGTGTTTTGTTCCACTCTTTCCATCCTAGTTTCCGTCATATCAGTATTATGTTCCCGGATTTTGCGTTCCTTACATGGTTGGGTTATAATGGGAACCCCTTGACAGTTCGCCTTGAATAAAACTCTTCCAACATGCCCAACATTTGTGTTACCATTCGCCACCTAGCCTCTTTTTCCCTTGGGTTCCGTGGACTCAAGGGTCATCTTTATTTAAACCCCCGGGCCAGTGCACCTCTGAGTGTTGGTCCAACCTATCAGCTGCTGGTGGCCACCAGGGGCAACTCTGGGCTGGCCTACCGGAACCTTGGACAATACGATGTGCCCTGAGAACGAGATATGTGCAACTCCTATTGGGATTTGTCGGTGCATTCGGGTGGCTTTGCTGGTTTAGTTTTACCATTGTCGAGGATGTCTTGTAACCAGGATGCCGAGTCTGATCGGGTCGTCTTGGGAGAAGGAATATCCTTCGTTGACCGTGAGAGCTTGTGATGGGCTAAGTTGGGACTCCCCTACAGGGATTTGAACTTTCGAAAGTCGTGCCCGCGGTTATGGGCAGATGGGAATTTGTTAATTCCGGTTGTAGATAACATGAAACTCAACTTAATTAAAATGCACCAACCATGTGTGTAACCGTGATGGTCTCTTCTCGGCGGAGTCCGGGAAGTGAACACGGTGTTGGAGTAATGCTTGATGTAGGTTGTTCTAGGATCACTTCTTGATCATAGTTGTTCGACCGTGCTTTTGCCTTCTCTTCTCACTCTCTTTTGCGAATAGGTTAGCCACCATATATGCTAGTCGCTTGCTGCAGCTCCACATCATACCTTTACCTTACCTATAAGCTTAAATAGTCTTGATCGCGATGATGCGAGATTGCTGAGTCCCCGTGACTCACTAATTACTTCCAAACCAGATGCAAGAACCGATGATACCATTCCAGATGATATGACCGAGCTCAAGTGGGAGTTCGATGAAGACTCTCGCCGTTACTATGTGTCTTTCCCAGATGATTAGTAGTGGTGCCCAATTGGGGCGATCGGGGACTTTGTCGCATTTGGGGGTTGATCTTTATTTTGGTACCGTAGTCGGATCATGAGTGTATTGGATGAATGTAATGACTTATTTATGTATTTGTGTGACGTGGCGAGTGTAAGCCAACTATGTATCTTCTCCTTTACTTATTTACATGGGTTGTTGTGAAGATTACCTCACTTGCGACATTGCTTTCAATGCGGTTATGCCTCTAAGTCGTGCTTCGACACGTAGGAGATATAGCCGCATCGAGGGCGTTACAGACCTCCTCTTATTTTAGATTCATTGTCATTAGGTGATCATCATTTTGATTATTATCATCCTAACTAGGTTCATGTTCTTTCCGATCCTGAGTTTAGGCATCAGACATAGATACATTTTTAGGATTCTCAACACATTCTTTACCAGTTTCATGTTCCTTAGAACTATGCAAAATTTTGGATTTTCTTTTTTTTCTTCATTGTTGGAGACCAAGGAGCTATTATTAACCATTTGATAATCTTGTTCAGTTCTTTTAGGATGACCTTTGATGTCTACTACGCACCTTTATTCTTGTAGACACGTGTTGGGCCTCCAAGCGCAGAGTTTTGTAGGACAGTAGCAATTTTCCCTCAAGTGGATGAACTAAGGTTTATCAATCCGTGAGAGGTGTAGGATGAAGAAGGTCTCTCTCAAGCGACCCTGCAACCAAATACAAGAAATCTCTTGTGTCCCCAGCACACCCAATACAATGGAAAATTGTATAGGTGCACTAGTTCGGTGAAGAGATGGTGATAAAAGTGTAATATGGATGGTAGAAATATATTTTTATAATATGAATAAATAAAAACAAAAAGGTACCAAATAGTAAACGGGCACGACAACGGTGTTGCAATGCTTTAAAATGAGGCCTAGGGTCCGTACGTTCACTAGTGCAATCTCTCAACAGTGCTAACATAGTTGGATCATATAATTATCCCTCAAAGTGCAACGAAGAATCTCTCCCGAGTTCCTATTAGCGAAGAACAAAAGATAGGAATTGTTTGTAGGGTAGAAACCACCTCAAAGCTATTCTTTCCGCTCGATCTATTCAAGAGTTCGTACTAAAATAACGCAAAGCTATTTTTCCGTTCGATCTATCCTAGAGTTCGTACTAGAATAACACCAAAGCATATTCATATTCATAATACTCAATCCACACAAAGAACTACAAAGCGACCCCAAAGTTTCTATCAGAGAAAAGATAATAAAAACGTGCATCAACCCCTATGCATAGATTACCCCAATATCACTGCGGGATTCCGCAAGTTGAGTGCCATAATGTATATCAAGTGAATCAAAAAGATACCCCATTGCCACCTCAAGTATTCATACCGCAAGACATACGTCATGTGTTCTCAAATCTAAACATTCAATCTGACATGACAAAACTTCAAAGGGTAAAGATTCAATTCATCACAACAAGAGTATAGAGGGGAGAAACCTCATATGATCCATCTATACTAACAAAGCCCATGATATAGATCACGAGAGAGAGAGAGATTAATCACATAGCTACTGGTACAAACCCTCAGCCCTGAGGGTGGCTACCGGGATGATGAAGATGGTCACCGGAGATGATTCCCCCCTCCAGAAGGGTGCCGAAACGGGTGTAGATTGGTTTTTCGGCGGCTACGAAGCCTTGCGGCGGCAGAACTTTTGATCTAGGTTAACCCCGAATAGTTTCGGAATATTTGGGAATTTATAGTGAAAGAAGGGGTATGGGAGGCCAGCGAGGTGGGCACAACCCACCTGGGCACGCCAGGGGGCCTGGCGCACCCTGGTGGGTTGTGCCCCCCTCGGGGCACCACCCAGGTGTTGCTCTGGCCCATCGGGAGTCTTCTGGCCCATAAAAAATCCACAAATAGTTTCATAGTGTTTGGACTCCGTTTGATATTGATTTTCTGCGATGTAAAAAACAAGCAAAATACAGTAACTGGCACTGGGCACTAGGTCAATAGGTTAGTCCCAAAAATGATATAAAGTTTCTATAAAATGATTGTAAAACATCCAAGAATGATAATATATTGGCATGAATACTTCATAAATTATAGATACGTTGGAGACGTATCAGCATCCCCAAGCTTAATTCCTACTCATCCTCGAGTAGGTAAATGATAAAAGAAATAAATTATGAAGTGTGAATGCTAGCAAAATGCACAAGTTCGATCAATGATAATTTCAATCACTTTTCCTAGCATCATAACAGCAATTCTTTCTTATGAAACTTCTCATGTTATAGTGGCAATCAATTCACATGTTAAGATTCAAACAATGAATTCTCTTGAAACCCAACAACCTATGTTCTTAGTCACCGAGCAATTGCAGTTCAACTTATTCAACAGAGTTTAAGTAAGAGCTCCACATACTCAACCATCATATAGTCTTCCATGATTGCTAACACTCACCGCATACACATGAGCAAAACGTTTCAACCAGACACATAGAAAGATAGGGGCTTATTGTTTTGCCTCCCAACGTATTCACCTCAAGGGTGATGTAAACAATAATAACTCATGCTACCAATATTCAACTGGACATATGTGCCTAGATCATTCCTCGCCACATGATGCTTACCAAAAGAGAAAATAAAAAGGAATAGAGAGGAATACTTTGACTCTTTGCATAAAAGTAAATATTGAAAAGTAAAAGATAGGCCCTTCGCAGAGGGAGGCAGAGGGCCATGCGCTTATTTGTTTGTATGGTCAACCCTTAGTGCAAAAGAACGTCATGTTATATTGCCCCTTGTGATAGCAACCTTTATTATGTAGTCTGTCGCTTTTATTGCTTTACCATCACAAGTTCGTACAACGCTCAATTTTCTCTTACACTAAATGATCTTACACTTTTAGAAGCAATTTTTATTGCCTTATTGCACCAATGACAACTTACTTGAAGGATCTTGCTCAATCCTTAGGTAGGTATGGTGGACTCTTGAAAATAAGATTTGGGTTTAAGGGTTTTTGGATGCACAAGTAGTATCTCTACTTGGTGCGGAATTTTTGGCTAGCAAAGATGGGGGGCAAGCACCACATGTTGAAGGATCTATGACAATACAACTTCTATGTGAATATGAACAAACATAAACCATTATGTTGTATTCCTTGTCCAACATCAGCAATTTTGGCATATAATATTTTGATGGGGGCTAACAATCACAAAAGATTTCCATGATAGTGTGTTTATATGTGAAAGTTCTCTTCCTTATACTAATTATTCGTGAATTGCTTGTATGACCAATATTGTGATTCTCAAGCCTCAAAAGATTTCACTTTCTAACCTCAATGTGAAGCTACCACTAGGCATGGTATGATTTCAACTTCATGACATTAAATTTATTCAACAATTTACTCATAGGATATAACTGAAGCACAAGAGTAAATGACATAGAAAAAGAGATTCGTTGACGGGACGTTAATGTCGCTTACTTAGCCTCCCTGGCAATTATTTGAGGACTCTATTTTATTTAAAAACTTTAAGATCTAATCATTTTATTAAAAACAGCAAGCAAAACAAAACAAAATAACATTCTAAGAATAGCACACATCAGGTGAAGAAGTAGAAACTTAGGCTCAACTGGTACTAACCGATAATTGTTGAAGAAGAAAGGTGGGATGCCTACCGGGGCATCCCCAAGCTTAGATGCTTGAGACTTCTTGAAATATTATCTTGGGATGCCTTCTCCATACCCAAGCTTGAGCTTTTGTGTCTCCTTAATTCCTCTCATATCACAATTTTTCTAAATCCCAAAAGCTTCATCCATACAAAACTCAACAAGAACTCGTGAGATAAGTTAGTATAAACCAATAAAAAAACCTTATCATTCTCTACTGTAGCAAATAACTAAAATTATTATTCAACATTGCACACTAAATGTTCTCTGCATATTTAATACTCCTATCCTCAAATAGAATCATTAAACAAGCAAACATATGCAAACAATGCAAAAATAACAGCAATCTGCCAAAACAGTGCAGTCTGTAAAGAAAGCAAGAGTATCAATACTTCCCTAACTCCAAAGGTTATGAAAATTTACCACAATGTATAAAATTTATCAGAGCTCATTTTTCAAAAAGTTTCAACATTTTATCACATTCTGACTTTTCTAGAGAATTTTTGCAACAGCGGTAAACTTTATGTTTTCAAACAGCAAGATGTAGACTTGCAAAATAAGCATGGCAAAGGCTATCATTGTGACTTTTGTTGAAATAAAAGATGCAAAACATTATTCTAAATATAAGAAAGCAAATCCTAACAAAATAAATTGACACTCCAAGCAAAACACATATCATGTGACGAATGAAAACATAGCTCCAGGTGAGGTTACCGATAATGTTGGAGATGAAAGAGGGGATGCCTTCCGGGGCATCCCCAAGCTTAGTTGCTTGGATCTTCCTTGAATATTACCTTGGGGTGCCTTGTGCGTACCCAAGTTTAGGGTCTTGTCACTCATTATTCTCCTCATATCGATATCTCACCCACAACTTGAAAACTTCAATCACACAAAACTTAACGGAACTTTGTGAGATAGGTTAGTATGATAAAGAGCAAACCATTTCACTTTTGGTACTGTGAAAGACAAGATTCATAATTTTTCTCACACAATGCCTACTGTAACATATCATCTCCACAATTTATATGGAGCAATATAAGCCATAGAAACTAGAAAACAAGCAAACTATGCATTGAAAACAGAAACTGTCAAAAACAGAACAGTCAGTAGTAATCTGTACTCCAACCATACTTCTGCTACTCCCAAAATTCTGGAAAATTAGTACAGCCTATGAAAATTGTATATTAATCTTCTGCAAAAAGAATCAACTCAAATGCACTCTTCTGTTTAAAACTAGAATTATTTTCATGAGCACAAAAGTTTCTGTTTTTCAGCAAGATCAAAGTAACTATCACCCAACAAGATCCTAAAGGCTTTACTTGGCACTTTATTGAACAAAAGCAATAAAACATGATTACTACAGTAGACTAATCATGTGAACACACAAAAACAATAGGTAAAAGTGTTGGGTTGTCTCCCAACAAGCGCTTTTCTTTAATGCCTTTTAGCTAGGCATAATGATTTCAATGATGCTCGCATAAAAGATAAGAATTGAGACATGAAGAGAGCATCATGAAGCATATGACTAGCACATTTAGGTCAAACCCACTTCCTATGCATAGGGATTTTGTGATCAAACAACTTATGGTAACAAGAATCAACTAGCATAGGAAGGCAAAACAAGTGTAACTTCAAAACAATCAACACATAGAGAAGAAACTTGATATTATTGAGATATGTAAGGGCATAAGTTCCTTTCTCATAATAATTTTCAGAGGCATCATGAATGGATTCAACAATATAACTATCACATACATCACTTTTTTCATGATGCACAAGCATAGAAGATTTATCACTCTTTATGGCATACATGTCATCATAGATAGCAACTTCATTGTCATAATCAATTGAAACCTCTTACAAAATAGTGCATGTATCACTAAATAAAGTCATGACCTCTCCAAATACACTTTCATCAATATTGTAATAAGATTCAACACCCTTCAAAATAGTGGGAAGCTACCTCTTGAGCATGCATTGGTTCCCTGGAAGAGGAAAGGGAGATGCAGCAAAGTAGTGTAAGTATTTCCCTCAGTTTTTGAGAACCAAGGTATCAATCCAGTAGGACATAACACGCAAGTCACCTAGTACCTGCACAAAAAATCAAGAACCTCGCAACCAATGCGGTAAAGGGGTTGTCAATCCCTTCACGATCACATGCGAAAGTGAGATCTGATAAAAATAGTAAGATAAATATTTTTGGTATTTTTGTTATATAGATTGGAAAGTAAAGATTGTAAAATAGTAAATGAGGTGAGATGTAAATAAAGAGACCCAGGGGCCATAGATTTCACTAGTGGCTTCTCTCATGATAGCATGTATTACGGTGAGTGAACAAATTACTGCCGGGTAATTGATAGAAGAGTGCATAGTTATGAGAATATCTAGGCAATGATTATGAATATAGGCATCATGTCCGTGTTAAGTAGACCGAAATACTTCTGCATCTACTACTATTACTCCACACATCGACCGCTATCCAGCATGCATCTAGAGTATTAAGTTCATAAGAACAGAGTAACGCTTTAAGCAAGATGACATGATGTAGAGGGATAAACTCAAGCAATATGATATAAACCCCATATTTTTATCCACGATGGCAACAATACAATACGTGCCTTGCTGCCCCTACTGTCACTGGGAAAGGACACCGCAAGATTGAACCAAAAGCTAAGCACTTCTCCCATTGCAAGAAAGATTAATCTAGTAGGCCAAACTAAACCGATAATTCTAAGAGACTTGCAAAGATATCAAATCATGCATATAAGAATTCAGAGAAGAGCCAAATATTATTCATAGATAAACTTGATCATAAATCCACAATTCATCGGATCTTGGCAAACACACCGCAAAAGTGTTACATCAAATAGATCTCCAAGAACATCGAGGAGAACTTTGTATGAGAGCCAAAGAGAGAGAAGAAGCCATCTAGCTAATAACTATGGACCCGAAGGTCTGTGGTAAACTACTCACACATCATCGGAGAGGCTACGGTGTTGATGTAGAAGCCCTCCGTGATCGAATCCCCCTCCGGCAGATCGCCGGAAAAGGCCCCAGATGGGATCTCACTGGTACAAAAGGTTGCGGCGGTGGAAAAGTGGTTTCGTGGCTCCCCCTGATGTTTTTAGCGTATAAGAGTATATATAGGCGAAAGAAGTACGTCGGTGGAGCTTCGTGGGGCCCACGAGGGTAGGGGCACGCCTACCCCCTAGGCGCGCCCTCCTATCTCGTGGCCGCCTCACAGACTTCCAGACTTCCACTCCAAGTCTCCTGTTTTGCGTTTGCTCCAAGAAATATCCTCGCTAAGGTTTCGTTCTGTTTGATATTCCTTTTCTATGAAACACTGAAATAGGCAAAAAAACAGAAACTGGCACTTGGCCTCTGGTTAATAGGTTAGTCCCAAAAATAATATAAAAGTGCATATTAAAGCCCATTAAACATCCAAAACAGATAATATAATAGCATGGAACAATCGAAAATTATAGATACTTTGGAGACGTATCAAGCATCCCCAAGTTAATTCCTGCTCGTCCTCGAGTAGGTAAATGATAAAAACAGATTTTTTGGTGTGGAATGCTACCTAACATAATTTTCAATGTAATTTCCTTTATTGTGGCATGAATGTTCAGATCCAAAAGATTCAAGACAAAAGTTTAATATTGACATAAAAATAATAATACTTCAAGCATACTAACCAAGCAATTATGTCTTCTCAAAATAACATAGCCAAAGAAAGCTCATCCCTACAAAATCATATAGTTTGGCCATGCTTCATTTTCGTCACACAAAATGCTCCCATCATGCACAACCCCGATGACAAGCCAAGAAATTGTTTCATATTTAGCCTCTTTAACTTTTTTAACTTTCACGCAATATATGAGTGCGAGCTATGGACATAGCACTATAGGTGGAATAGAACGATGGTTGTGGAGAAAAAAAAGGAGTAAGATAGTCTCACATCAACTAGGCATATCAATGGACTATGGATATGCCCATCGATAGATATCAATGTGAGTGAGTAGGGATTGCCATGCAACGGATGCACTAGAGCTATAAGTTTATGAAAGCTCAACAAAAGTAACTAAGTGGGTGTGCATCCAACTTGCTTGCTCATGAAGACCTAGGGAAATTTGAGGAAGCCCATCATTGGAATATACAAGCCAAGTTCTATAATGAAAAATTCCCACTAGTATATGAAAGTGACAACATAGGAGACTCTCTATCATGAAGATCATGGTGCTACTTTGAAGCACAAGTGTGGAAAAGGATAGTAACATTGCCCCTTCTCTCTTTTTCTCTCTTTTTTTCTGTTTGGGCCTTCTTCTTTTTTATGGCCTCTTTTTTCGTCCAGAGTATCATCCCGACTTGTGGGGGAATCATAGTCTCCATCATCCTTTCCTCACATGGGACAATGCTCTAATAATGAAGATCATCACACTTTTATTTACATACAACTCAAGAATTACAACTCGATACTTAGAACCAAATATGACTCTATGTGAATGCCTTCGATGGTCTACTAGGATGTGCAATGAATCAAGAGTGACAAGTATAAAAAATCATGAAAGGTGGCCATGCCACAAATACGATGTCAACTACATGATCATGCAAAGCAATATGACTATGATGAAGCGTGTCATAATAAATGGAACGGTGGAAAGGTGCATGGCAATATATCTCGGAATGGCTATGGAAATGCCATAATAGGTAGGTATGGTGGCTGTTTTGAGGAAGGTAAATGATGGTTTTATGCTACCGGCGAAAGTTGCGCGGAACAAGAGAGGCTAGCAATGATGGAAGGGTGAGAGTGCGTATAATCCATGGACTCAACATTCACTGGTGCGCGTCGGTCCTAAACAAACGGTTTTAACCCCTTTCCGCAACGGCATTTGGAACCGTCGCCAAGTGAGTGTGGGCTATAGGGGGGTCCTTCCCACACGACTCAGAAACCGTCGGGGATATGCCCTCCTGGCACACACGTTCGGCAAAATGAGGTCGTGCGCGACCGGCGAGCGCTCAAATACAGAAATACGTATAGTAGAGCCAAAAATTACAATTATACAGTGAAGTTGTTTCCGGTCACAAGTACATCCCACACAGTCAGTCCCCGCTAAACGTTTTCATTCGTATGCACATACCACACAGGCGCTCCAAGGAAAACATTTCCGTTCACAGGTACATCGCACACAATTTTTCCCGTTAAATCGTTTACGTTATTGAATGTATCACACATGGTCCGTAGAAGAAACTGTGTGGCAAAGGCTGTCCATCACACACAGTTTTTATGTGGTAAACATTTGTGCAAGGTGGCCTAACACAAACAGTTTTCAAGAGAAAGTCGTGTGTGATTGTTCATTGATCCAACACGGTTTATTCCTAGAAACTGTGTGTGTTGCCTGAGGTCATCGCCCATGGTATTATTTCAACAACCGTTTGCAATAGCAAAACCCAATTAGCAGGCAAATTCGCCGTTAGTAGGCTAATTATCCAATTATTCATAATCCATTTATTAATCTAATTGACATTTCATATTGATCACACAATATATTTAATTTCCATATTAAGGAAGCAGAATTTCATAATTGAAATACATCAGAGTACAACATGATATAGCTTCAGCACTCAGCTACCCATTACACAACTGCACAAGCAGCAAGTTCCACATGCAACATGTAGAACCTTTCGAAATTAGCATCATAGACGGTATGTAGACAGATGCATCTCATCTGGAAAACTGCTGAAGCGGAAGGCGAATATTGAGCCTTCATTCATGTTGAAGGTCTTTGCAACTTTAGGCCAGTGCCTGTGGATGATTGACCGTCCGTCCTTCATCCTCTTCAAAAACACTTCAATATTGAACCGTGGGTGTTGTATGAAAACCTTCCTTGCCTCCTGGCCATAGAGGTGGTTTGAGAGGTAATCATCAGTGAACTGCTTTGGAAAGGCCTGAAAACAAGGATGTGCATAAATATCTTCTCTATATTGAAAATGGGGCAAAGGAATAAAAAAAGGCAAGGTATAATAGTTAGTACCATCTTGTAGTGAATTGATGTCTTCTTCATTGTGCAGACAAAGATCTTGTTGTTTTTTGTCGCTAATTTCTTTATCCTAACAATCTTTCTGAGTTTCTTGATTTGATTGATATTCTGTGACACCCGGGTAATTAAACTACAGTGATCCTTTGCTAATGATGCCATGTCACCACTATTACTGTTACTAATCTCCCGTCGATCCAAATCCGCTTCAAATTCAAATTCAAATAATAAGTGAAATACTAAACTTCTCAAACATGAATACCAAAATGTTCATTAAGTAACAAATAATTCTGAAGCAATTCTAAAATTGTAACTAAACTTAAATGGATTAGTTAAGTGACCCTAACAACCTCAAACTTTGGCAAGCAACAACATTTAAATAACCTTTTAATTAATCTAAATTTAATATGAATTAGTATTTCACCCAAACTAGTTTTTGGTGCAAGGATCTGATGCACTGCAACTTATAAACTAGCTCCCATATTTTATAAATACCATTTAGATGCTAAACATTTTGCAAACAAAAAAAGGCATCAATAGGACCCCCTCTTCCACCCGATGGGCCAAACAGCCCAGCTGGCCACCAGGCCGACTAGGCCGGCCCAGACCCAGGCCATTAACCCCTCCCGGGGGGCACCGAAACCCTAACCCCCTTCCC
>NC_041392.1:303057372-303064652 GCF_002162155.2 Triticum dicoccoides | reverse complement strand
TAGCAGCCCCCCTTCACCCCCTTCGGCACCCTAGCGGCTACCGCACCGGCCGGCTCGGCCATGGCCGCTGGCCGCGTGCGTGCCCCGCCCAGCCCGGACATGTCCGGCACGCCAAAGGGTGTGGTCTGGACATTGTCCGGCCATGTGTGGTGCTGCCCTGGACGTGTCCGGCTGGACATTGTCCAGTGGCCCAGTGCTACTGTCAGTAAAAAAAAGATAATAAAAATAATAATGTTAATTAATTAATTAATTAGTTAATTAGGTATTTTTATTAAGTTAATTATTTGTTAATTAGTCTAACTAATATTAGCTAATCTAATTAGTTAGATATTCTATTAGTTAGTGTTTGAGGCAATGACATGCGGGTCTTTTGACCCTGTTGTCCAGTCAACTCTGTTGACCGTTGACCATTGACCAGTTTATTAAAATTAATTCTAAATGCTTAAAACGTCAGAAAATAATATAAAATAAATCGTAGCTCAGATCAAAAAACTTTGAACGTGAAAGTTGCTCAGAACGACGAGACGAACCCGGATACGCAACCCGTTCATCCGCCATGCATCCCTAGCATAGCGAACACGTAACTTCCCCCCTCCGGTTCATCGGTCTGAAAACGCGGAACACCAGGGATATTTTCCCGGATGTTCCCCCGCTTCACCGGTACCACCTCATACCGCGTTAGGGCACACCTAGCATCACGCCTTGTCATGTCATGCATCACTATGCATCTGTTTGCTTAATATTTATTGTTTCTTCTCCCTCTTCTCTCGCTAGACACCGAGACCGACGCCGCTGCTACCCAGTACGACTATGGTGTTGACGACCCCTCTCCCTTGCCAGAGCAACCAGGCAAGCCCCCCCTTTGATCACCAGATATCGCCTACTCTTCTCTATACTGCTTGCATTAGAGTAGTGTAGCATGTTACTGCTTTCCGTTATTCCTATCTTGATGCATAGCCTGTCCTTGCTACTACTGTTGCTACCATTACCTGCTATCCTACTGCTTAGTATAGGATGCTAGTGTTCCATCAGTGGCCCTACACTCTTGTCTGTCTGCCATGCTATACTACTGGGCCATGATCACTTCGGGAGGTGATCACGGGCATATACTATATACTTTACACAGTTACATTACTTATGATACTGTTCGGAGATGGGGGCTGAAGGGGCAGGTGGCTCCATCCCGGTAGAGGTGGGCCTGGGTTCCCGACGGCCCCCGACTGTTACTTTGTGGCGGAGCGACAGGGCAGGTTGAGACCACCTAGGAGAGAGGTGGGCCTGGCCCTGGTCGGTGTTCGCTGATACTTAACACGTTTAACGAGATCTTGGTATTTGATCTGAGTCTGGCTATTGGCCTATATGCACTAACCATCTACGCGGGGACAGTTATGGGCACTCGACGTCATGGTATCAGCCGAAGCCTTCGTGACGTCAGCGACTGAGTGGCGCGCGCCGGATTGGACCGTAAGCCTGATCTTGTATTAAGGGGGCTAGTTCTGCTTCCGGCCGCGTACGCAACGTGCAGGTGTGCAATGGGCGATGGGCCCACACCCCTGCGCCATAGGATTTAGACCGGCGTGCTGACCTCTCTATTATGCCTAGGTAGGGCTGTGACGTGTTGATCTTTCGAGGCTGGGCATGACCCAGGAAAGTGTGTCCGGCCAAATGGGATCGAGCGTGTTGGGTTATGTGGTGCACCCCTGCAGGGAAGTTAATCTATTCGAATAGCCGTGATCTTCGGTAACAGGACGACTTGGAGTTGTACCTTGACCTTATGAGAACTAGAACCAGATACTTAATAAAACACACCCTTCCAAGTGCCAGATACAACCGGTGATCGCTCTCTCACAGGGCAACGAGGGGAGGATCATCGGTTAGTATTATGCTATACGATGCTACTTGGAGGTCTTCAGTCTACTCTCTTCTACATGCTGCAAGACGAGGCTGCCAGAAGCGTAGTCTTCAAAAGGACTAGCTATCCCCCCTTATCTCGGCTTTCTGCAGTTCAGTCCACATATAATAGCCTTATTCCAGTTGATACCAATGCATACATATGTAGTGTAGCTCCTTGCTTGCGAGTACTTTGGATGAGTACTCATGGTTGCTTTCTCCTTCTCTTCCCTCTATCCTTTCTACCTGGTTGTCGCAACCAGATGCTGGAGCCCAGGAGCCAGACGCCACCGTCGACGACGACTCCTACTACACCGGAGGTGCCTATTACTACGTGCTGCCACCGCTGACGACGACCGGGAGTAGTTTAGGAGGATCCCAGGCAGGAGGCCTGCGCCTCTTCCGATCTGTATCCCAGTTTGTGCTAGCCTTCTTAAGGCAAACTTGTTTAACTTATGTCTGTACTCAGATATTGTTGCTTCCGCTGACTCGTCTATGATCGAGCTCTTGTATTCGAGCCTTCGAGGCCCCTGGCTTGTAATATGATGCTTGTATGACTTATTTTATTTGTAGAGTTGTGTTGTGATATCTTCCCGTGAGTCCCTGATCTTGATCGTACACGTTTGCGTGTATGATTAGTGTACAATTGAATCGGGGGCGTCACAAGTTGGTATCAGAGCCGACTGCCTGTAGGAATCCCCCTCCCACACTCCTTGGCCGAAGTTGAGTCTAGTCGATGAAAAATGTTTTACTAACATGGCTGTGCGGCCCATGGGCCCACGTCGCCATTGGGTGGTATTAGGATCTTTTATTCCTCGTCTATACTCTGGGACTCTGATCTCTCTTCTATTCGGGTTAAATGATTTTGCTAAAATCTAACTTTATGTTCTCGAAAATACTTCCTCCCGAAGAGCCCCATTCAGGCCAGATGATCGCCTGCTGCACTAGAAGATTTCGTAGTTACTCTCTGCTACTCTTTCGAGACCTTGTGCCCATCGCCTTTGCAAATTCCCTACCACTGTTATATCATTACGGATAACTACATCCACTTGCCCTTTCAAATCCCATTGATCTTGTTATTACAAGATACACCGAAAATTCTCTGTATTGTTCTGAGAATATTTTGTGCCTACTGACTTGCAGTTCCTCGCCACCTGAATACCCCTACGAATAATATCTCGCCCTTATCGAGTATCTGCTCATCCCTAGTTGTTCATGTGTTTCACAATGGTCATCGAAATACTATTCGATCCTCCAAAAATCCTTAGTAGCTTATTGCTCTGCAATACTTGTCTGCTTGCATGATGGATGCTTTCCATATGTCTGGCAATATTCGTTAGTATCCTTAGGCACCGTCATTTTGATCCCTTTGATTCAACATGAGTGCGGATGCACGCAATCATCAGTTGATCCTTTTAAATTATCTTTCCGGCTCAGACGTCATTTTGAACATGAGCTAGTTCTCAACAAATCCAATTGCCGTCGATTGTACCCCTAAGGCTATTCAACTTATCCATCCCTAATCAGAACAATGCGTTTGATCCCTTGATTTGAAAATCATAATTCCTTTGCACTTGAGCTCTGGATTAGTCAGTTGTTTCCATAATCCTATGCCTTTGCATTCTTTCTTCTTCTGGTAGAGTACTGATACTCACATCAGCTCCATTGTGGATCGTCAGATCCATTGTTTGATTTCATCCGACATCGTCCTTAATGTTCAATAACCTTGTGAGCCTTTCCACAGGTATATAATGCCTTTGGTAAACTGTATCCTCTGCCTTGTCATCCATGCTCTACTTTTGAGCTTGTGTTATTTACTCCTGAAGTTTGTGATATATGTTCCTAAGATACCCGATGGTTTGAACTAATGCCTTCCCTAATCTGTGCAAACCCGGAAGATTTCATGGGTCATTTTTATCTGTTATTGCACCAGGTAAAACTTTCAACAACTAATGTCATTTTCAAAATACAAGAGGTGAATGAAAGGTTATGCGTTGAACAAGTGGGAGTCGACCTTGAACCCTGTGTTCATGCCCATGGAAACGATGTATACCTTATCATGGAAGCTTCTCTTAAAATAATTATCCCCTTGTTATAAGTTCATCTTGTATCTGTGGACATGGTTCCGACCATGTTTCTCCTTGATTCCATTTCTCGTGCAAGTTTGAGCACTTGTCTTCTGTAGAGCATTACCCTATTCCAACCTTTACTTTGATCTACCATTGAGTATTACACTCTAGTATCTCGAAAATATCATGGAACTGCATAACTTTTTATGGGTTCTTCATCAATTGTTATTTCTCACCGATTCCAATTTTCCTAGGTACTGGGTTAGCGTCAACCGAGAACACCGATTTGTGAACCGAGTCTTCACTACGGTTCAATAACTCTAAGTAATCTCCATTGCTTATGAGTTTATTAATCCTTCAAGTCATTCCTAGCCTGGTCGGCTATATCATTAACGTGCTAAAAATTTAACTGTGCTACCTGCTCTTTATTCCCGGAGCACAATTTTCGACGATGAGCTCATCTTATGTCGACCTTACTCATCATAGCATTTCGCCTTGAACAGCAAGCTTGATTTCGAGTTTGTGTCATACCTATGGTTCCAATAGCTATCTGCTTCATCATTTCTTTGACTTGATGTCATCGCCGATTGATTACATCTTCATGAAGTCTCCCGACCATTGTGTCATGGTCATCATCAACATTCTGAGCTCTTTCAGGATATCAATCAAATTCATGATGTGAAATACCATCCTTGCCCTCGATGAATTGTATTATCATCGACCACTTTATTGCTTTCCCTCCAACACAAACTTGTTCGTGTTTGGTGTTATACCTGGAGATCCGTGCTATCCAGCAATTATTTCTTCGATACCTTGGAGTATTACCATCTTTTATGTCAAGAATGTCGTGAGAATTTCACCACCTCTTAAGAACTCTTGGTATGGTGATACCTTTCACCATCACCATTCTTTCTTGGGTCCTCGTGTTGGTTCCAACCGGGGTACCAACAAGTGAGCAGTGCTGTTTGGATTCTGCCCTTCTAGCAACCCTATTGCTTTAAAGTTAATGGTCGGGCATTCATTCTTAGACTATTGATTGTTGAATCACCATTCCGACGTTGGTCGTGCAACCCAACCCATTTTTCGGGTGCACCTTTCAACCAATGTTTAATTGGGTATGTTTTCCTTGAGCATACATCATTATACCATTTGATCTGACAAATGTTACCCCCTTGTTCACATAGTTGTGGAAATCCATCTTTTGTTAATCTCGATGAATTGTCGCTGATTCCATCAGCCACCTCCTCATTCTATCCTTGATTTAATAATGAACTCATGATTCGGAACTTGCTTCCACAGTTCAATTCCCGAGAATCTTACAATGCCGTCTCGTCAATTTGTCTTGCACCTTTTCTTCTCAGGCATCTTGAGTCTGAGGTTTCCTAACACCGATCAGATCTGAATCTTGGTCAGATATGATGGTTGGAACATACTTTCAAGAGTTATAACATTGATCCTCATATGACCTGGTAAGGTGATGTCATGCCAGCACACCTGGCCAGAGAACCTACTGTTATAGTTTTCTTATTAGCAAGGTTATCCATTCTTCCATGAGGAAATTGCAAGACTTATTCTATAAGTTGTTCCTGATGAATCCTTGGTGTATCCAAAGTACAACCTTTGCTTGAAGACTATGTCAATGCTATCTCGAAGCATGTCTATGGTACTTTGATTTTCAACAAGAACATTCAAAGCCCAATGCTAAATGTTTCCTGCTCAATTCTCCAAACACCGTTGTATGGGTAATGCCATGAAATCTCTCTCCCCTTACCTAAAGAGTTTTCTACATTATATACTGTCATGGATATCATGCTCTGCTTATCCTTGGAAAGGATATACCCCTGAAATATGTGTTTAAACACATTTTCCTTTCCATTGTTTTCTTTAACCTTTTGTTGCGACCAATATGATCTAAGCAGTAACAATTCCCTGCTTATGTAACCAACTCGGTGCACGATTCTGTCAGAAAGACCCTGTTACTTTTGTTGATGACATTTTGGTAACTACCGATGGACGAGAACTTTGCCTACTAGTCCGCCTCGTTCAACGAGCAGGAAAATGGTTCTCTTCATCCCTCGCCCTTGGTACCAACGTTGTTGCCGACATAACTGACATGGTACTCTCTGACATGCCTTGCTATCATGACCGTGCAAGATGTCACTGCTCCTATTAAAAAAAACCACATGGTGGGCCCATAACCCACAGTTCCACAGGATCGAAACCTGACTCTCCTATACAACCCCTATTCCCAAAGTTATTCCTCGCATGTGGCCTCATATGTAATTCACGGGCCACTGTCCTAGTGATCTATTCTGGTAACCGACGCAATATTCAATCTCATTGCTTTGGACCCCTTTCGCATGTTGCTTCAGACATTGAGCGATTTCCTACCCGTTTGAAACTTCTCACGGTACCTTCTTACTTTACTCTCGATATTTTCTTGAGTATCTATTCGAGAGTTACTTTCTACCACATTCCTTGAGTTATCTGCCAGATAGTCAGCCTTGTAAGGTCCGTTCTTCCGAAGATGCCCATTATCCTTTTTCGTAAGTATGATGGAACCCCCAAAGAAAGGACGACGACTTAATCATGATGCCCTAAAGAAGAGGAATGGGGACAACAACACAATGAATCGACCTCTTCGAGAAGAGCTACCAAGACCGAGAGGACTCGTTAGAATTTCGTAACCAGAACTTTCCCCCCTACACATCCTCTTAAATCTCGGGACGAGATTTCTTATAGTGGAGGAGAATTGTGACGCCCGGGTAATTAAACTACAGTGATCCTTTGCTAATGATGCCATGTCACCACTATTACTGTTACTAATCTCCCGTTGATCCAAATCTGCTTCAAATTCAAATTCAAATAATAAGTGAAATACTAAACTTCTCAAACATGAAAACTAAAATGTTCATTAAGTAACAAATAATTCTGAAGCAATTCTAAAATTGTAACTAAACTTAAATGGATTAGTTAAGTGACCCTAACAACCTCAAACTTTGGCAAGCAACAACATTTAAATAACCTTTTAATTAATCTAAATTTAATATGAATTAGTATTTCACCCAAACTAGTTTTTGGTGCAAGGATCTGATGCACTGCAACTTATAAACTAGCTCCCATATTTTATAAATACCATTTAGATGCTAAACATTTTGCAAACAAAAAAAAGAAAAGGCATCAATAGGACCCCCCTTCCACCCGATGGGCCAAACAGCCCAGCTGGCCACCAGGCCGACTAGGCCGGCCCAGACCCAGGCCATTAACCTCTCCCGGGGGGGCACTGAAACCCTAACCCCCTTCCCCACGATCCCCACTCTC
>NC_041392.1:303033072-303056629 GCF_002162155.2 Triticum dicoccoides | reverse complement strand
CCCCCCTTCACCTCCTTCGGTACCCTAGCGGCTACCGCACCGGCCGGCTCGGCCATGGCCGCTGGCCGCGTGCGTGCCCCGCCCAGCCCGGACATGTCCGGCACGCCAAAGGGTGTGGCCTGGACATTGTCCGGCCATGTGTGGTGCTGCCCTGGACGTGTCCGGCTGGACATTGTCCAGTGGCCCAGTGCTACTGTCAGTAAAAAAAATATAATAAAAATAATAATGTTAATTAATTAGTTAATTAGGTATTTTAATTAAGTTAATTATTTGTTAATTAGTCTAACTAATATTAGCTAATCTAATTAGTTAGATATTCTATTAGTTAGTGTTTGAGGCAATGACATGCGGGTCTGTTGACCCTCTTGTCCAGTCAACTCTGTTGACTATTGACCATTGACCAGTTTATTAAAATTAATTCTAAATGCTTAAAACGTCAGAAGATAATATAAAATAAACCGTAGCTTGGATCGAAAAACTTTGAACGTGAAAGTTGCTCAGAACGACGAGACGAACCCGGATACGCAGCCCGTTCATCCGCCACGCATCCCTAGCATAGCGAACACGTAACTTTCCCCCTCCGGTTCATTGGTCCGAAAATGTGAAACACCAGGGATATTTTCCCGGATGTTCCCCCACTTCACCGGTACCACCTCATACCGCGTTAGGGCACACCTAGCATCACGCCTTGTCATGTCATGCATCGCTATGCATCTGTTTGCTTAATATTTATTGTTTCTTCCCCCTCTTCTCTCGCTAGACACCGAGACCGACGCCGCTGCTACCCAGTACGACTATGGTGTTGACGACCCCTCTCCCTTGCCAGAGCAACCAGGCAAGCCCCCCCCCTTTGATCACCAGATATCGCCTACTCTTCTCTATACTGCTTGCATTAGAGTAGTGTAGCATGTTACTGCTTTCCGTTATTCCTATCCTGATGCATAGCCTGTCCTTGCTACTGCTGTTGTTACCATTACCTGCTATCCTACTACTTAGTATAGGATGCTAGTGTTCCATCAGTGGCCCTACACTCTTGTCCATCTGCCATGCTATACTACTGGGTTGTGATCACTTCGGGAGGTGATCATGGGCATATACTATATACTTTACACAGTTACATTACTTATGATACTGTTCGGAGATGGGGGCTGAAGGGTAGGTGGCTCCATCCCGGTAGAGGTGGGCCTGGGTTCCCGATGGCCCCCGAATGTTACTTTGTGGCGGAGTGACAGGGCAGGTTGAGACCACCTAGGAGAGAGGTGGGCCTGGCCCTGGTCGGTGTTCGATGATACTTAACACATTTAACGAGATCTTGGTATTTGATCTGAGTCTGGCTATTGGCCTATACGCACTAAGCATCTACGTGGGGACAGTTATGGGCACTCGACGTTGTGGTATCAGCCGAAGCCTTCGTGACGTCAGTGACTGAGTGGCGCGCGCCGGATTGGACCGTAAGCCTGCTCTTGTATTAAGGGGGCTAGTTCTGCTTCCGGCCGCGTACGCAACATGCAGGTGTGCATTGGGGGATGGGCCCAGACCCCTGCGCCATAGGATTTAGACCGGCATGCTGACCTCTCTGTTGTGCCTAGGTAGGGCTGCGACGTGTTGATCTTCCGAGGCCAGGCATGACCCAGGAAAGTGTGTCCGGGCAAATGGGATCGAGCGTGTTGGGTTATGTGGTGCACCCCTGCAGGGAAGTTAATCTATTCGAATAGCCGTGATCTTCGGTAACAGGACGACTTGGAGTTGTACCTTGACCTTATGACAACTAGAACCAGATACTTAATAAAACACACCCTTCCAAGTGCCAGATACAACCGGTGATCGCTCTCTCACAGGGCGACGAGGGGAGGATCAT
The DNA here is from genome assembly GCF_002162155.2 of Triticum dicoccoides. NCBI lineage: Eukaryota > Viridiplantae > Streptophyta > Magnoliopsida > Poales > Poaceae > Triticum > Triticum dicoccoides. The sequence continues at coordinate 303,054,771 of NC_041392.1, read as the reverse complement.
CGGTTAGGATTATGCTATACGATGCTACTTGGAGGTCTTCAGTCTACTCTCTTCTACATGCTGCAAGACGAGGCTGCCAGAAGCGTAGTCTTCGAAAGGACTAGCTATCCCCCCTTATCCCGGCTTTCTGCAGTTCAGTCCACATATAATAGCCTTATTCCAGTTGATACCAATGCATACATATGTAGTGTAGCTCCTTGCTTGCGAGTACTTTGGATGAGTACTCATGGTTGCTTTCTCCTTCTCTTCCCTCTATCCTTTCTACCTGGTTGTCGCAACCAGATGCTGGAGCCCAGGAGCCAGACGCCACCGTCGACGACGACTCCTACTACACCGGAGGTGCCTATTACTACGTGCTGCCACCGCTGACGACGACCGGGAGTAGTTTAGGAGGATCCCAGGCAGGAGGCCTGCGCCTCTTCCGATCTGTATCCCAGTTTGTGCTAGCCTTCTTAAGACAAACTTGTTTAACTTATGTCTGTACTCAGATATTGTTGCTTCCGCTGACTCGTCTATGATCGAGCTCTTGTATTCGAGCCTTCGAGGCCCCTGGCTTGTAATATGATGCTTGTATGACTTATTTTATTTGTAGAGTTGTGTTGTGATATCTTCCCGTGAGTCCCTGATCTTGATCGTACACGTTTGCGTGTATGATTAGTGTACGATTGAATCGGGGGCGTCACATATTCATTGACAACTCATTTCCCCATATGCAAAAAGGTCGAACAGTGGGTCAAAACCTCTGACAGCAGGACCTACATGTGCAAGACCAAATTGTTAAAAACCTAAATATTAGAATGGTTCCTACAATTGCACAATAATGTGCTATTAGACAACGGACCATGCAAGTGCTAACCTTGATTGTAAACCTTAGTGCTTCCCATTGTTTCCTTGCAACACATATAAGGTAGTTAGTCATCAGGTTAAGTAAGGGTTCGCATGCTATTAGTAAAATATGTTGATGAAAAATAAGCACATTGCAGATTCATCAGATTAATTCAAGCCACACAGAAAACGCATTTACCCAGACCAAGCATGATTAAGGACTAGGAAATATACCACTTGTATATGTTTCTCATGTATTAAGTGCAGCCAAATTCGATTTATTCCTCACATGCACAATAATACAAAATTCTACCCACGACAATTGGACATCGCATTGCAGAATTGAACCAAGCAGTTAACTAAACACCACAACAGATGAACCAAACATTAACTGAGCACCACATTGCACAATATAACATACTCCTAATAGAATATCAGACAGTTAACCAAACAGTTAACTACAACCAATTGTAGCAATTGTATTTTTTTCTCGTGTATTTACTACAGCCAAATTCAATTTATTCCTCACATGGTATACAATAACAGAATGCACCCACAATTTTGTAAAGATAAATTTGATTTATTTCTCACACAGAAGACAATACAAAATTGCAGCTTGAAGAATTGAACATCACATTTGCAGAATTGAACCAAACAGTTAACTGAAGACGACAACTAATTAACAAAACAATTAACAAGTGAGCACCACACTACACGACATATAGAACATATACACTAGAGCAATAGATTGCATGGTGAAATTAGATAGCACAATTCACTAGAATTTGTGAAGGAAAGGCAGGAGCAGCACACACAATAGGTAAACCGAGCATGCTTAATCGGCATAGCTAGCAAATGGCAAGGTGCTCCTTCAAGATCTGGGAGTCGGCACGAATGGCAGCCATCGCGACCTCATCCGCGCATGCAGCCACAATTCGCTTCTCCGCTGCCAAATGCTCCTTGAGGTCCTGGCTATACTACGTGCACCATGGCTTAGGCCGGCGCTTATTTGGTGGAGGGGTCGATGATTTGGGTGGAAGGTGTTGCGCTCGCGCCGGCGGTCGGGGCATGTGGGATGTGGAAGGAGGAGGAGGATGGGGGTCGGGTGTGGATTACCTACCTGGATAGAGGAGGCCGAGCAGCGTGAAGGAGGGTCGTCGACAAGGAGGCGGAACTGCAAGCAAGGAGTGAAGGTTTCAACTTGGAAAGGAAGGCAGAAAGAGGGGAAATGTGGCTTTTGGTAGGGTGGAGGGGTGGGGAGTTAGATATTTCTGCAGAAGCCGAAAATTTGGAATTGCTTCAGCGAAAAAACTGGCGCACAAAGTGTCATCAGACACGGTCCCTTATTCAGAACTGTGTATGATATGTGGACATCACAAACGATTCAGATAGCTTAACCCGTGTGTGATGAGTTTGAACATCAAAAGTTTTGGTTCGAATTTCCATGGTTACAGTGGTCATCCACGTCATTGCATAATTTGGGTACACAAAGGAGACTACAACACACCCACACTTCTTAATCGAGCAAGTCCAGTAATTAAACAGAGCTAGCTGACCTAAACATTACTCTAACAAATTAAAGACCGGTGCTCTTAATTAAACAAAACAAAGAGTACTACTACAGCTGGTGCTCATTGATCTCCTCCGCCGCCTCCATGTCCAGCTCGTGCCCGACGGTCTCCTGGGGAAGGGGCTCCATGGCATCCATCGCACCATACTCGGCAAGCATCTCGCCATCCGTGTCCGCCATCTCTTTGGAAAAGGCCGGCATGAGCTGGGCATGGGCGGACACGATCTGGGCTTGGACGGGCTCTGTCGTCGCAAGGTATGCTGCGAAGGAACGGACGGCTGCTCGAACGCTCTCGATGATTGCCAGCTCTTCGGCTGTGGGTTGCCGGCCGTTGTCGGAGAAGCTTCATTCGATTTGTGCGGTGACCGCCAGGAGCTGGGCGTGAGCGGCCTCGACATGGTCGTGGCCGGCATCCATCAGTGCTAAGGCCGCCACTGCGGAACGGACAGTTGTTGTGCCTCTCTCGCCAGTTGCTATCCCTGAGGCAGATGTTGCTGCCGCCACCTGAGAAGCAACATCGGCCGTTTGGGATGCCTTTGCTGCCCGGTCGCAGATTGCGGCCGTGCTCATGCACCATGTTAGCACGCACATGGCGGCTGTGGCCGTGCTCTCGCCGGAGTGGGCCACCGAAGTTGCCCTCACGACGCGGGTCCATGTGCCCATCTTTCACCGGCGATGATTGAACAGTAAAATTATATTTGGGGAGCGAGCTAGTGTGCTTGAGACGCCGACTGTGGACTGTAGCCGATGCACCTTCTCGCGTAAGCCATAGGCCTACTATACACCGCCAGTGCTCTAGGATATATTGTGATGCATCTCACATGGTTGCTGATAATAAACTATGTGCAATCTACTTGATTTTTCATCTTGATTTGGACTACATAATGGGGTCACAGCGGCAATGGACAGTGTTTGAATTGCTAGACCTTTTATCTGGAGTGAACATGCAACTATATGTGTGTTGTAAAAGAATTGGAATTATTCAGGGTTTGTTTCAACATTTAATACATTAAACTGGATTTCTAGCCATTTCAGGTGAACAATTCAAATTTGAACTACATGCACATGCTCCAGTGCATATAAATTGGTCGAAAAATCAAATATGTGTCCTTCGGTGCATACTTAGGTCCCATGCAAAAAATGGGAATGAATTTCAAACACCAGGGCACCGTTGATTGCCGGCAAAACATTCATATTGTCGGTGATCTGGGAACGGGGGTCCCCAGACTTGCCTGCCTGCAGCCTACGGTGTGGCTCAAAGGGGGGCCCAGCACGACCCATCTTCACCAACACAAACCCAAGACCCTCACGAGGGGCCAAGCCTCGCGGGGCGGACGACGTGAAGCTTCCTCAGGCACGGCCTCGTCAGGCCGGCTCACGAGGAGGCGAAGAGATCAAGGCGGGGTACCTCATGAGGTGCCCATGACGCAAGCCATGACAACTCAGGGCGCCAGGCGGGTGCCAGCCCGTGCAGCATCCTCCTTTCCTCTTTGGTGCAAAGGGGGCAAGCACAGCCACGGAGTACCGAGGCATCAGGCAAAGGTTGCCATTTCGGTGCAACGAGACCAAGACCAGGAGGACTACGAGATGGAGGTCACCGTGGAGCCCAAGACGGCGTCATCACCAGAGCTTTGCGCAGGCGAAGACTACTTTTGTCAGGATAGCTGATACTTGATGTACCCCTTCAAATTAGCCCGCCATTGTTGGCTCCCTTCCCGCTCAATATTTGGGGAGAGGACCAGGGCCTCTATAAATAGGACCAGCCACCCACATAGCTAGGGGGGAGACGAGGACGAAGACGGAGGGGGAGAGGGCGAAAAGAGGTAGGAAGGAAGAGGCTCATTAGAAGGGTCGGTCAAGGGAGAGAGAGAGAGAGAGAAAGGTGGCTGGACTCCTCCCAGCAGTTCATCACCTCAGCCAAGAACAGACCCTCGCGAGGCTGTTCTTCCTTGTATTGTTCATCATCATCAGCCCAAGAGGCAATCCACACACCACGCACTGGAGTAGGGTATTACACCACAACGGTGGCCCGATCCAGTATAAACCCTGTGTCTCTTGTGTTGTTCTTTCCTTAATTTAGATCCTAGCATGGCAGAGGGGTGCAGGTAGGTAGGAGGTGAAATCTCCGCGCGCACCCCAGTGTTCGAACCTCAAGGGTCTGTCGGAACCCGAAATCCGACATTTGGCGTGCTAGGTAGGGGTGCGCCGGAATTCGTCTTCCACCGCCCCGTTCTCCTCCAACCGTCACGCTCATGTCTGACGCCCGTCGGGCCCGCGCGGAGCGCCGGGCTGCCCTTGCTTCCCGCGTCGCCCAGACGGCCCCTGTCGGCGGGCATCCACGCCGTTCCCCGTAACCTGCCGTCAACACCGCCACCGGCCCGGCGGGGGACAAGCGGCAAGCATCGTCCCAGCATCCGTCCGTGCAGTAAGACGGCCGCACCGCAACTCCCTCGCTCGCCCCAGCTGGATCTTCGTCCCGTGCGCTCCGTGCACCCATGGAGGCTCGGGCTGCACTCATCGCGGCAAACGAGCTCCTGCGCTACCGTCCCGTCGACGACGTCTACGAGGAATGGCTGGACCGCGTCGCCGAGCTCGTCCGCGCTGTAGGGGGCTCTTCCGCGCCGTCCGTTCCGCTGCACCGCACCCCGCCCCACGCGGGCGAAGAGGCTCCGGCGGCGCCACGGCCGCCTCCTCCTCAAGAAGACGCCATGGCTCCAAGGCGCATGGCCCCTGGGCGGAACCCGCTCCGTCAGGTGCCAGCGCAGCAAGAACAGAGCTGCCAAGAAGTCCCTCGTCCGCCAGAAGCTGCCCGGGTGCTCCCTGCTCCAGCACATTGCGACCATCCCCCTGCTCCAGCGCGTGGGGACATGCAAGACCAGGCTCTCTGTCACCTAAGGCCTCCTGTGGCCACAGCAGGCTGCCGCGCCTACACCACCGAACTACGCAGCATCGCATGGCCCGGCAAGTTCAAACCAGACCTGCCTCCTCGCTATGACGGCACGACCGACCCTGCGGAGTTCCTCCAGCTCTACAAGCTAGGCATCGAAGCTGCCAATGGAGACGAGAAGGTCATGGCGAACTGGTTTCCCATGGCGCTCAAGGACGGGGCCCGCACCTGGCTCCTGAACCTGGCTCCAGGCACAATCTCCTCCTGGGAAGAGATGCGCACCCGCTTCATCGCCAACTTCCAAGGTACTCGCGACCGGCCACCCGCCGTGAGCGACATGCGCCGCATCAAGCAACAACCTGGGGAGACCCTGCAGAAGTACATCCAGCGCTTCAACAACGCACGCCTCAAGATCCCCTAGGTGACTGAGGAGGCCAGCATCTCAGCTTTCTCTGACGGAGTGCGCGACGTCAAGATGAAGGAGGAGCTGGCGATGCATGAAGACCTGTGCACTTCCTTGGAGCTGTTGAACTTGGCAAACAAGTGCGCCAGGGCTGAGGAGGGGCGTCTCTCCCTCCTCGAGCTGCCAGCCGCGGACCCAGAAGAGAAGAAGCTCAAGGCCAAGGATGTGAAGTGCAAGGGGGCTGCAATGCTCGCGGCAGAACCAGACACCAAGCGGGGCAGAGATCAGCCCGAACCTCCCAAGGGCAGCCGGTACTGCGTGTACCACGACCTCCACACCCACAACACCAACGAATGCCAAGAACTCCGAGCCGTGCATGAAGGAAGGATCGGCCGCCGCCCCGACCGCGGTGACCGGGGCTACGCTCGAGGAGGAGGAAGAAACGCAGGACGCTGGGAAGACCGTGGGCCGCGCCAAGGGTGGCGTGACCAACCTCGTGAGGACCGCTGACAAGACCCGCCTCGCTAGAGAGGATGGAGGGATCAGCCTCGCGAGGAAGACTGGAGGGATCAGCCTCGCGAGGATCGCCCGCTAGGCAACGCAGGCCTCCCATCGCTGCCGCCGCAGCCAAGGAGAAACGAGGACCACCATCAGGACGAGGAGGCTGGGGGCTTCCAGGAGCCGCGCGCGATCACCTGCATCCTGGGCGGAGCTCAAGCCCCAGCCTCTTAGCGCATCTTCAAGCAGTTCGCCCGTGAAGTGAACGCAGTACTCCCCAGAGTCGAAGCCACACACCCTCTTAGGTGGTCGGCGTGCGCCATCACGTTTAGCTCAGCAAATCAGCTCAAGTGTGCGGCAACAGCCGGAGTCCTCCCGATGCTTTGTTCCCCAATCATCAGCAATGTGGTGGTCACCAAGACCCTCATCGATGGTGGGGCAGGGCTCAACGTCCTGTCCGTGGAGACGTTCAACAACCTCCAAGTGCCCTACAGCCAGCTTCAGCCAACCAAGCCCTTCTCCGGTATCACTGACGGCTCCACGGTCCCGATTGGGCAGGTCCGCCTCCCTGTCACCTTCGGGGCACGCGACAACTACCGCACCGAGCTCATCGACTTCGACGTCGCTCACATTCGCCTGCCGTACAATGCCATCCTTGGGTACCCAGCGCTGGCCAAGTTCATGGCTGTGACTCACCACGGCTACAACGTCCTCAAGATGCCAGGAAGTGGCGGAGTCATCATGGTGCCCTGTGAAGAGAAGGACGCGGTGTGTTCCCTGGAACGAGCCTTTCAGGCCGCATCACTGGAAGACCCGGATCGCGGAAGCAGGAGGCTTCCCGAGACCACCCTCAAGAAGAAGAAGACATCGTCCGGCCCGGCCCCTCAGGAGGCAGGCCCCTCAGGGCCCGCGCCTGCCCAGGGGGAGCCTCCTTCCATCGCATAGGAAAGCGCACCCGGCGCCCTCCCCTGGCAGGGCTCGGGGGCTCTCCCCTGGAGGGCCACCGACCTAGCCAGGGTCACGAGGGAGGCGCTTGGGCACCACATGGAGGCGTGTTTCGAAGCACGTTTCCCTCAAGAAGGAGCAAGGCAAGGAGATCTAGACCCACAGGAGTTCGTCAGCAAGGCCATTCAGGAGCTACAGGAGTCAAGAGTCATGAGAGGCGCCCGCCGCCTACCAGCAGTGGCCCCCCATCGAGGCGAGGATGGTGGGCTGCGCGTCTGCATCGACATACCAAGGCTTAACTGAGTCGTCTCTCTGGAGCGCCTCTGGCCCTCGCGAGTGGGGCGCTGCGGAGGTCCACCTCACAGCTACGTTCGCATGCCTTACGGCTTGCCGAACGCGGCTGACGCGTACCAGCACCTCATGAGGGACATCATGGAGGCACGAGAGGCCAGGCGTTCCGCAGCCCTGGCAGAGATGGAGATGGCCCGTGAGGAGCCGCCAGCGCCTCCGAAGCCTCCCGAGGCCCCTGGGCCTGGGGGCTCGTGAGGATCGGCTCCCGCAGCCCCCCGAGCCTGCTACACCAATACCCCTTCGTCCTCAACATCATCAGGTGACATCTTTCGAGTTTTACTTCCAGCTGGGAGCGCCCCCAGGGCTGCATTATTCCCAGGCCGCGTGGGTCCGTCCCTGCGGCGTGTATCCCTTTATTCCATGTTGTTAGCTTACCTTGTTGGGGGCGCCCCTCAGGCTGCGTGATCCCCAAGCCGCTCGGGCCAGGCCCAGTGGCATGTATCCCATTTGCGTTTATTTCTGATCATGCATTAGACCCACCATGCTTGATTATTTGACGCCGGTCCACGGCACCTCTTCTCCTCCATGCCGACCACTTGCACGTTAAAGGGGGGCACCCGAGCATCGCGACTCAGGGCTCTTACTGGCTCTCCAGCCCTCACCCTATGGCCTTGACCATGGCATTGCGACCTGGCATACCAGCGACGGCTGAGACCAGCTCGAGGGCCGGGACCCGAGGACGTAGAGTGCCGACATCTACCAAATTTGCAGGGACACATCACAAGATAAGGCCCAGTGCCAGGCGCAACCCGCCTAGAGGTAGGGCCCCGTGAGTCCCGCGCTGGCTCACGGGTGCCCAGATACACCTCGCCAGGCCCTACCGTGCCAGCCACGTGTCAGGGCGGGGCTGTACACGCCCCGGGGGCTCCTCCCAGAGGGGGGCCCCCTCCCACGTACCAGTGGAAGCACCATGCTCCGCGCTGGCTGCTGACACTGCCGAGGAGTGGCTATGCCCGTACACATACGGTAGCACTATGCTCCGCGCTGGTGATAAACAACTGAGGGTGGCCCCTGGGCCGCATCAACCTCAGGGAGCCTAGAGCTCAGTGTCTAGCCTCATCGTAACGCCTCCCCTCGGGAGTGCCGCGCGAGGGGGCTGGGCATGGGGGTTGCGCCTGGGTCACACCCGGACGCACGCCGCCCGGCCAGGTCCCCCTGGGCCTGGTTCGTCGCGCGTCTCTCCCCGAGCGGAGCCAAGGTACGAAGGCTGTTTGAGCGTCAAGGGGGACTCCTGAGCATCGCGACTCAGGAGCCTAACTGGTCACGTAGCCCCTCACTCCGTGGCCCCGTCCTGGTTTCCGGTCGGGACCATCGCTGGGTGAGGCACGCGCGCGGCCAGGCTCTGCAGACGTAGAACAGTGGATCCACCCGCATCACACCTCCCTACTTGCTGTTCGAGCGCTAAGGGGGACTCCTGAGCATCACGACTCAGGAGCCTAACTTGTCACGTAGCCCCTCACTCCTTGGTCCCATCCTGGTTTCCGGTCGGGACTATTGTTGGGTGAGGTACGCGCGGGGCCGGGCTCTGCCGGCGTAGAATGTAAGCAAGTAGAAAGGAAAAGCGTAATTTCAAGGAATTCAAAAGAAAATATTATAGTCCACACTGTTATTTCAATGCCAAACACAAGTTTAAACGCCTCCCCGAGGCATGATACGTGTGCAGGAATTAAAAGCAGGACAGGAGCCACAACGGAGTCACTTGGCGGCGGGGGAGCAGCACGGAGCGGGTTCGCCTCACGGAGCAGCGGGGTCGCCAGCGCCTTGCTCCGGCTTGGTGCTGAAGGCCCGGAACTTCCCCAGCAGAACCTCCGCGCGACCCTTCACGGCCTCGGCAGTGGCACGCTCACCGCTCACTGGCTCCAGCAGACTGTCGAGGTCGACACCGGGATCGCGAAGGTAGATGTGGGTGAGGACCCGCGTCAGTGCTGCAGAAGACAAGACACGCGCCTCGGCCTCGGCCGTGGGGCCAAGGCCAAGGGCGACATCTTCAAGAGCGTGAACCAGGAAGGGAAGCAGCTTGGCGGGGCCGTCCTCGGCGCCGGCCAGCGGGCTCTCCAGGCCGCTGTCATAAAGCGTCCTCAGCGAGGAGCGAGCCTTCGCCTCCAACTCCGTGAAGGCTGCACGGTCCTCGGCAAGAACCAGGGCCTTGCCGTCCAGCTCGGCCTTCCTCGCCCCCAACTCCTGCTCCAGCGTGCCTAGGCGGTCGCGGCGCTTCCTGAGCTTGGCCTCCTAGCCCTCGACGGCTGCCTCGTGAGCCTTCATGCCTTGTTCCTGCTCTTGGCGAAGGCGGACCTCTTCCGCGAGCCGATCCCGCAGGCCTTGCAGCTCGCCCTCCAGCGCCTTGCAGCGACCGCGGACGTCGACCACCTCCCCCAAGGCTGCATCGCGGGCAGCCTTCGCCTCTAGGACGGCCTGCTTCTCCCCGTCGCATGCCGTCGAGGCCTGGACCAGCGCCGCCCGAATCGAGGCGTCGGAGCGAACCCATCCAGAAGCCAGCTCCAAACGCCCGGCCACCAAGCGGGGGTCGGCGCCAAGAAGGTCCTGCCGCAGTCGGTCCAGCTCAGCAACAGCACGATCCAGAACGGCAGAAGGAGTCGGAGAAACAACGGCCGGTGGAGTAGGAGGAGAAGGCGGCAGCGCAGCCACAGCATCCTGAGGCGGAGTCTGCCGCGCCCCGACATCTGTAGTGGCGGCGGCAGGCAAGAGCACCTCGGGAGCCACTTGGGCCGCGGGGGCTGAGCCCGCCCCAGCCGGCTCAGCCAGACCTCGCGAGGACGACCAGGCAGGAAAAGCATGTGCGTCGCGGTCACCTTCCTTCGCGGGCAGAAGCGCCGCCACAGATGGAACCTCAGGAGCCCCCTTCGGCTTCTTTGCTGCGGGCGCCAACCTATCCACAGATGCGGACGTCAAGCCTCAGAAGCAGAGCAAGAGATAAAGACAAGAATCGAATGCTTACGGGTCGTCGCCAGTGAGCTCAAGCGGCCTCCGGCCAAATTTGAAGCCTGAAAGCCGGCTGGAAGGGTCAACCTCAGGAAGCTTGGAGGCGGAAGGTGCATCTGCGGTTCGCCCCGGGGCCGGGGGAGACCCGCGGGAGATCCGCCCGGTCCTGTCCTTCTTCGGGATCGGGGACGAGCTCCCGCCGTCATGCTCGTCGTCGTCGTCATCCTCGTCGTCATCATTCGGAGAGAGGCGGAGAACGCGGGACCTGCGCCGGGGGAGGGGAGCCCTCGACTCTCCGTCAGTCGCCTCGAAGGCAGGCCCTTTTCCGTGCTCCCCTCCCTCTTCCTCTTTGCTAGAGTCACCGGAGGGCACGTCCACCGGTTCCTCGGGAGCTTCCAGGGGCACTGGCACATCCCCGTTGAAGACGGTCATGGACTTCACCACCCGCTCCCAGTCGTTGCGGAGGAACAAGGGCGTAGGAGCGCCCTCCAGCCTCGCCACATTGCCCCCGACCAGAGATTGGAGAACCGCAGCCAGGTCTCCGGCGGCCAGGGCCGCGGGGTTCGGACGGGGCCTCCACATTGGAAGCGAGTATTGCCGAAGCGGAGCCAGCCGGTGCTCTAGGAACTCCCTCAGCAGCGACGCGCCGGTCAACTTCGCCGCCGCCATGTCGGTCGGCCTCAGATCCGCGTCCATCTTCTCCAACACCATCTTCGCACGGGGATCCGTGAGCTCCGCTCGACCCCAGTCGCTGGAGCTCGTGGGCTGCTCCGTGGGCAGGATCAGCTGAGGGTGGATGCGCCCGGCATCCACCAAGATCCACTTGCTCCTGAAGCCCTCAATCCTCTTCCCAGAGTTCGAGATGGCAATGGCGCCGCCGGACGCGACGAAGCTCGCGCACTCGGAAGCAGTCCCACGAGAGGTCCGGAGGTAGAAGTAGTGGCGCAGCAAGGCCACTGAGGGTTGCACCCCAACATGTGCTTCGCAATAATAAGCAAAGATTGCCAGGAGAAGGATGGAGTTGGGATGGAGATGCAGAGCCTGTAGCTTGTAATGGCGGAGGACAGAGAAGAAGAACTCGGAGAAGGGAGGCACCAGGCCAGCAACAATGGCACTTACGAAGAGCGGATAGAAGGTGCTCCTTTGATCCTCAGGGGTGGCGGAGCCGGCCTTGAACACCTTCTCCCCGTCGATGCCCCACGCCTTCGCCATCCGGCGCAACCGGGCAAGGCCCGCCTCCGACACGTTCGGCGAGTCCAGGGAAGACGAGTACCAAGCTGCGGCCGGGGGCTGACGAGGCGCCATGGCTCCCTAGGCCGCGCGGTCAGAGCAGATCTAGAAATCTTAGAGGAAGGAAGGAGAGGCGCAAGAAAGGGGATCTGAGCAGCAACCGGAGAAAGCAAGAAGTAGGGCCTAGGCGGAGGCCACTCCTTTATCAACTCGCGCGGTTACTGAGCCGCCCACGTCCAGTCAACCGCCACGCGGCGCCCAAAGCCGCGGGCTGTTAGGGCCCGCGGTGCTTCGCTCTTGCCCTTCCGCCTCCCTGCACGGCCAAGTCTGGGCGCGCCTTGGGCCCGGGGGCTACTTTCGGTGTTCTGGGAACGGGGGTCCCCAGAATTGCCTGCCTGCGGCCTGCGGCGTGGCTCAAAGGGGGGCCCAGCATGGGCCATCTTCACCAACAAAAACCCAAACCCTCGCGAGGGGCCAAGCCTCGCGGGGCGGACGACGTGAAGCTTCCTCAGGCACGGCCTCGTCAGGCTGGCTCACGAGGAGGCGGAGAGATCAAGGCGGGGTACCTCACGAGGTTCCCATGACGCAAGCCATGACAACTCAGGGCGCCAGGCGGGTGCCAGCCCGCGCAGCGTCCTCCTTTCCTCTTTGGTGCAAAGGGGGCAAGCGCAGTCACGGAGTACCGAGGCATCAGGCAAAGGTTGCCATTTCGGTGCAACGAGACCAAGACCAGGAGGACTACGAGATGGAGGTCACCGTGGAGCCCAAGACGGCGTCATCACCAGAGCTTTGCGCAGACGAAGACTACTTTTGTCAGGATAGCTGATACTTGCTGTCCCCCTTCAAATTAGCCCTCCATTGTTGGCTCCCTTCCCGCTCAATATTTGGGGAGAGGACCAGGGCCTCTATAAATAGGACCAGCCACCCACATAGCTAGGGGGAGACGAGGACGAAGACGGAGGGGGAGAGGGCGAAAAGAGGTAGGAAGGAAGAGGCTCGTTAGAAGGGTCGGTCAAGGGAGAGCAGAGAGAGAGAGAGAGAGAGAGAAAGGTGGCTGGACTCCTCCCAGCAGTTCATCGCCTCAGCCAAGAATAGACCCTCGTGAGGCTATTCTTCCTTGTATTGTTCATCATCATCAGCCCAAGAGGCAATCCACACACCACGCACTGGAGTAGGGTATTACACCACAACGGTGGCCCGAACCAGTATAAACCCTGTGTCTCTTGTGTTGTTCTTTCCTTAGTTTAGATCCTAGCATGGCGGAGGGGTGCAGGTAGGTAGGAGGCGAAATCTCCGCGCGCACCCTAGTGTTCGAACCTCAAGGGTCTGCCGGAACCCGAAATCCAACAGATATGCCTGGTTTTTAAATTCTAGTAAATCAAAAACTCGTCTGAAATTCATGAAACTTGGCATGCTATCATGGAGCGGCATCAACATGCCGTGGTAAAACATTTGTCCCATTTGGGGCAGGTTTGGGTATATGCTTCTCACAAACCGGAGCTTCTCACAACAAGCATGATGGTTTTCGGTAGGGAACGTCCCACCTTTGGGGACAAAACGAAATATTGCTTTCAAATTTTTTCTTGTGTCAGCATAGAACTACAGGAGTGTTGTGTGAATTTTTGTGATTTTTGGGGGTTCGTTTGGACATTTTATGCATTAATTAAGTTTTCAATGCATTTATGTGCATAATTCAAATTTGAACTACATGCACATGCTCCCGTGCATATAAATTGGTCGAAAAATCAAATATGTGTCCTTGGGTGCATGCTAAGGTCCCATGCAAGAAATGGGAATGAATTTCAAACACCAGGGCACCGTTGATTGCCGGCAAAATATTGAGATGCCTGGTTTTCAAATTCTAGTAAATCCAAAACTCGTCTAAAATTCATGAAACTTGGCATGCTATCATGGAGCGGCATCAACATGTCGTGGTACAAATTTTGTCCCATTTGGGGCATGTTTGGGTATATGCTTCTCACAAACAGAGCTTCTCACAACAAGCATGATGGTTTTCGGTAGGGAACGTCCCACCTTTACGGACGGAACGATATCCATTGCCTCTTATTGCTTTCAATTTTTTTTTCTTGTGTGAACATAGAACAACAGGAGTGTTGTGTGAATTTTTGTGATTTTTCGGGGTTCATTTGGACATTTTTATGCATTAACTGAGTTTTCAATGCATTTATGTGCATAATTCAAATTTGAACTACATGCACATGCTCCAGTGCATATAAATTGGTTGAAAATCAAATATGTGTCCTTGGGTGCATGCTTAGGTCCCATGCAAGAAATGGGAGTGAATTTCAAACACTAGGGCACCGTTGATTGCTGACAAAACATTGAGATTCCTCATTTTTAAATTATAGTAAATCAAATACTCGTCTGAAATTCATGAAACTTGGCATGCTATCATGGAGCGGCATCAACATGCCGTGGTACAAATTTTGTCCCATTTAGGGCTGGTTTGGGTATATGCTTCTCACAAACCGGAGCTTCTCACAACAAGCATGATGGTTTTCGGTAGGGAAGTTCCCACCTTTGGGGACGAAACGATATCCATTGCCTCTTGTTGCTTTCAAGTTTTTTTCTTGTGTCAACATAGAACAAGAGGAGTGTTGTGTGAATTTTTGTGATTTTTCGGGGTTCGTTTGGACATTTTTATGCATTAACTGAGTTTTCAATGCATTTCTGTGCATAATTAGAATTTGAACTACATGCACATGCTCCAGTGCATATAAATTGGTTGAAAAATCAAATATGTGTCCTTGGGTGCATGCTTAGGTCCCATGCAAGAAATGGGAATGAATTTCAAACACTAGGGCACCGTTGATTGCTGACAAAACATTGAGATTCCTCATTTTTAAATTATAGTAAATCAAATACTCGTCTGAAATTCATGAAACTTGGCATGCTATCATGGAGTGACATCAACATGCCGTGGTACAAATTTTGTCCCATTTGGGGCAGGTTTGGGTATATGCTTCTCACAAACCGGAGCTTCTCACAACAAGCATGATGGTTTTTGGTAGGGAACGTCCCACCTTTACAGACGGAACGATATCCATTGCCTCTTATTGCTTTCAAATTTTTTTCTTGTGTCAACATAGAACAACAGGAGTGTTGTGTGAATTTTTGTGATTTTTCGGGGTTCGTTTGGACATTTTTATGCATTAACTGAGTTTTCAATGCATTTATGTGCATAATTCAAATTTGAACTACATGCACATGCTCCAGTGCATATAAATTGATCGAGAATCAAATATGTGTCCTTGGGTGCATGCTTAGGTCCCATGCAAGAAATGGGAATGAATTTGAAACACCAGGGCACCGTCGATTGCTGGCAAAACATTGAGATGCATGGTTTTTAAATTCTAGTAAATCCAAAACTCGTCTGAAATTCATGAAACTTGGCATGCTATCATGGAGCGGCATCAACATCGTGGTACAAATTTTGTCCCATTTAGGGCAGGTTTGGGTATATGCTTCTCACAAACCGGAGCTTCTCACAACAAGCATGATGGTTTTCGGTAGGGAAGTTCCCACCTTTGGGGACGAAACGATATCCATTGCCTCTTGTTGCTTTCAAGTTTTTTTCTTGTGTCAACATAGAACAAGAGGAGTGTTGTGTGAATTTTTGTGATTTTTCGGGGTTCGTTTGGACATTTTTATGCATTAACTGAGTTTTCAATGCATTTATGTGCATAATTCAAATTTGAACTACATGCACATGCTCCAGTGCATATAAATTGGTTGAAAAATCAAATATGTGTCCTTGGGTGCATGCTTAGGTCCCATGCAAGAAATGGGAATGAATTTCAAACACTAGGGCACCGTTGATTGCTGACAAAACATTGAGATTCCTCATTTTTAAATTATAGTAAATCAAATACTCGTCTGAAATTCATGAAACTTGGCATGCTATCATGGAGTGACATCAACATGCCGTGGTACAAATTTTGTCCCATTTGGGGCAGGTTTGGGTATATGCTTCTCACAAACCGGAGCTTCTCACAACAAGCATGATGGTTTTTGGTAGGGAACGTCCCACCTTTACAGACGGAACGATATCCATTGCCTCTTATTGCTTTCAATTTTTTTTTCTTATGTCAACATAGAACAACAGGAGTGTTGTGTGAATTTTTGTGATTTTTCGGGGTTCGTTTGGACACTTTTATGCATTAACTGAGTTTTCAATGCATTTATGTGCATAATTCAAATTTGAACTACATGCACATGCTCCAGTGCATATAAATTGATCGAGAATCAAATCTGTGTCCTTGGGTGCATGCTTAGGTCCCATGCAAGAAATGGGAATGAATTTCAAACACCAGGGCACCGTTGATTGCTGGCAAAACATTGAGATGCATGGTTTTTAAATTCTAGTAAATCCAAAACTCGTCTGAAATTCATGAAACTTGGCATGCTATCATGGAGCGGCATCAACATGCCGTGGTACAAATTTTGTCCCATTTAGGGCAGGTTTGGGTATATGCTTCTCACAAACCGGAGCTTCTCACAACAAGCATGATGGTTTTCGGTAGGGAAGTTCCCACCTTTGGGGACGAAACGATATCCATTGCCTCTTGTTGCTTTCAAGTTTTTTGCTTGTGTCAACATAGAACAAGAGGAGTGTTGTCTGAATTTTTGTGATTTTTTGGGGTTCGGTTGGACATTTTTATGCATTAACTGAGTTTTCAATGCATTTATGTGCATAATTCAAATTTGAACTACATGCACATGCTCCAGTGCATATAAATTGGTTGAAAAATCAAATATGTGTCCTTGGGTGCATGCTTAGGTCCCATGCAAGAAATGGGAGTGAATTTCAAACACTAGGGCACCGTTGATTGCTGACAAAACATTGAGATTCCTCATTTTTAAATTATAGTAAATCAAATACTCGTCTGAAATTCATGAAACTTGGCATGCTATCATGGAGTGACATCAACATGCCGTGGTACAAATTTTGTCCCATTTGGGGCAGGTTTGGGTATATGCTTCTCACAAACCGGAGCTTCTCACAACAAGCATGATGGTTTTCGGTAGGGAACGTCCCACCTTTACAGACGGAACGATATCCATTGCCTCTTATTGCTTTCAATTTTTTTTCTTGTGTCAACATAGAACAACAGGAGTGTTGTGTGAATTTTTGTGATTTTTCTGGGTTCGTTTAGACATTTTTATGCATTAACTGAGTTTTCAATGCATTTATGTGCATAATTCAAATTTGAACTACATGCACATGCTCCAGTGCATATAAATTGATCGAGAATCAAATCTGTGTCCTTGGGTGCATGCTTAGGTCCCATGCAAGAAATGGGAATGAATTTCAAACACCAGGGCACCGTTGATTGCTGGCAAAACATTGAGATGCATGGTTTTTAAATTCTAGTAAATCCAAAACTCGTCTGAAATTCATGAAACTTGCCATGCTATCATGGAGCAGCATCAACATGTCATGGTACAAATTTTGTCCCATTTGGGGCAGGTTTGGGTATATGCTTCTCACAAACCGGAGCTTCTCACAACAAGCATGATGGTTTTCGGTAGGGAACGTCCCACCTTTGGGGACAAAACGATATCCATTGCCTCTTATTGCTTTCAAATTTTTTTCTCGTGTCAACATAGAAAAACAGGAGTGTTGTGTGAATTTTTGTGATTTTTTGCGGTTCGTTTGGACATTTTTATGCATTAACTGAGTTTTCAATGTAGTTGTGTGCATAATTCAAATTTGAACTACATGCACATGCTCCAATGCATATAAATTGGTTGAAAAATCAAATATGTGTCCTTGGGTGCATGCCCCATGCAAGAAATGGGAATGAATTTCAAACACCAGGGCACCGTTGATTGCCGGTAAAACATTGAGATGCCTCATTTTTAAATTCTAGTAAATCCAAAATCCTGTTAACCATTCACGTGACACCACGTGTCTTAGTTTTAATGGTTGTAGGAGGTGACGTGCGGACAGCTGCTTGACCTTGACTAAACGGGAGGCCTGCAAGAGCCGTCCGATGCGCAGGCTAACCGAGAGGCGTGCAAGCTGTCCTCTAGTGTGTAAGCTCATCGGGAAGCGTGCGAGCTGTACGCTGTGTAGGCTCACTGGGAAGCGAGCCCTTTTACTTCCATGGCCGCCCGCCTTGCTCACATCCTCTCCATTTATGGCGCCCAAGCCGTAGTTTAATTCGCTTTTTAAATATAAAACACTCATCGCAAATGTTTTAGTTAGAACACACGTATGCAAACCGACAGCTTCCCTAGGAAGCCAAGAGAAAATGTGTCGAGTAGGATTTCTGCAGCTCTTGATCGCAAACGTTTTAGATAGAACACCCGTATGCAAAGTGAGAGCGTTGCAAGATTTGTGCATCCCTTCAACACAAACGGTTGTTTTGGATGACCCGTGTGCAACCACGTACAAACAATTTGGTAAGATTTGTCAATCCTAACACTGCTATTGGTCAAACTTTAGTAATTAAGCATAGATTTCATTAGTAGATTAAGCAGTCGTTCTTAATTTATACAACCAGTTAACTCAACAACTGAACCGACCAAACTTTTCCCCAATTGTTGCCAACCACGTACTGAAATAGCTAGTTCAACTATGTATACTGGCTAATTTTAAGTACGTTGTACAGTTCCACCACATCTATAGTTAGATGAACTGAACAAAATAGCCCCTAAATACTAGAACTACTGCGGAGGGGCTTTGTACTACTTCCGGCTGCCTCTCCTTTGCCGAGCACGCTCGGTAAGAGGCGGAGGAGGAGGAGCCTACTGATGAGCTGGGAAACCGCAAGGTGGTGCCTGCCGCTAATGCAGCTTCAGCGACGCTCACCTCGAACGCCTTCTGCCGCTCCAGACGACCCCTCTTGAAGCGGTGGTTCTCCTTGTAGATCTCCCGATTCCTCGCCTCTGAGGAGGCGTGTGTCACGGCCACGGTGGCGGTAAGGCTCTTTGCGTGCTCAACAAGGCGCTCCTCCTCCTCCCGCAGGAACTCGGTGTAGCGTGCAAGGTCACTGACGCACGTGCGGGCATCCACCTCCCCCTCCCGCCTTCGAGCGGCGATGGGGGAGCGGGTGATGACCCCGGCGGTCGACGGTGGGCTGGCGGCCACAGCGACCGACGACAAGGTGGCGGCCACGACCACAACCTCCCGCCTTCGGGCCGCGGTGGCGGAGCGGGTGATGGCGACAGTAGCCGGCGGTGGGGTGGCGGCCACGACAGCCACCTCCGCCTTCGGGCCGCAACGGTGGAGCAGGAGATGGCCCTGGCTCTCGATGGTGGTGTGGTGGCGACGGCGGCCGGCAACAGCTGCCTACGGGCACCGGCGGCGGAGCGTGTGGTGGGTGTTCCGTGCACACCCAATAGGGACGCCACGCGCACTACACTACACCGGGGACTGTGCCGCCGCCGTCGCGGTGTAGCCTCCCAGCTGGAGCTGTCCTCTGATGACAACGGAGTGGCTCAGCGATGACGACGGACCGGTGCCATTGGCGATTGTGGGAGAAGCAGACGAGATAAGCTACAGGGATGGAGGGGAAAATGCGACGCAGGAGTCGCCGGCCGTGAGGGTTTTTATAGCAGGACGGTAAGCATTGGGATTTTGGGGGATTTCACCGAGTCGGGTGGGAAGCTTGCATGGGAACGGGCTCACCGACGATTCATTGGCGCCACCGTTTGGCAAAAAGAACGCCCCCACGCACTGCGCAAGCTTGCGTTGTAAGCTGTTTGTGGCAGCGGGGTGACAAGACATGCGAGAGGAGGATGAAAGGCCACGTACACATACGGTTAATAAAAAAAGTTTGCGATTTAATTACCTACTATACCACTGTCCTGGTTTATAAGTATGATTTAACTAATAAAATACGAATGCATGTCACCAAAGATTATATAGTTGGATTTGTATTTGAACATAGTTTCCAATTATATAATTTTTAAAACATGCATTAACATTTTGTTGGTTAAATTTGAGGGCAAAGTATGGCATGGAATATAAAGGAGACTATAGACTAGACGGAGGTGGTACCACACGGCCGCTCTCTACGCAACGACGCAACTGTTGGTCGGCTTCTAGGCAACCATTTCTTGCATGTTCAACTGCTCTATGTGTGTGGTTGCTTGCAGTTCAGGCGGCCGCAGCGCGCTCTTCTCTCACGTCCCTCCGGGCGTTCAGCGCACGATCATGCACGTTCATGTGCAAGCGGTTGCTCCCGGCGCGGCGCGACGATGCAGTTACCTGCTGCGAAAACTGCCATGCGAACGCGCCGACAATCCACGCCGCCCGCCCCCCTTTTATTCCCGCGGCCATTTACCTTCATCTCTCGTCTCACACGACACAATAAGCACACCCACGAGGACACATACAGAGAGGACATCCGGCGGTTCCAATGGCGCTCCCCGTGGCTCCAATGGCGCTCCCAGCGGCCGATGACGACAATGGGGGGCAGTTCACCACGCATCACGTAGTGGACACCCATGTGAGGGGGAAGCCCCTCTCGGTGGTGTACACGAACGATCCGGTCTCGGTGGAGAGCTCCATCTAAACTATGGAGCAGTTCCTTGCCAAGGACAAGTACCGAGTGGTCGGCTTCGACCTCGAGTACACCATCGGTCGTGCCAGGCACGATCAGAAGGTTGCCGTCGCCCAGTTGTGCATGCGACATGACGCCCTCGTCTACCACCTCCACCTTGCCACAAGGCCTTGCGAGCGTTTCTCCAGGTTTTTCAAGAGCTCCGACTACAGTTTCGCTACGGTGGACACCACCAACGATCTAAAAGTGCTCAAGGTTTCGGACTTGAAATGCCCGAATCTTGTCAACATCCAGCACAACTACAAGGTCTGGGGCAGCGACAAAAGCAAATTGAACTCCCTGGATGACCTCGCCTCGGCCATCATCGACCCCTACTACGCGAAGATGAAGCAAGAGAGCAATAAGGACAAGAACGCCTGTCACAGTGTGTGGCATAAGAGACTGGATGAACAACATGTCAAGTACGCGGCCATGGACGCGTACACAAGCTACGAGATGTACAGGCGGATCGTTGACGTGAGGAACTGTCTTCTTTCTGACAAAGACGAGGGATTGAGCCACATAGCAGTGGCAGGAGCGTCACAAGAAGTACATGACTAGACGATCGTTTCTCCTACTTTAGAATGCATGCAATTGTTTATTGAGGTGTGTGTGAATGATCTGTATAGTCAGTTATGTAATTGGATGTTTATTTTAGTTACATATATATATATACACATGTTATTCTATTGTAGACAGGGAAATTCACACGGCTTATTAGCAGCAATCGTCTGTGTTATTATTGGTCTTCGCACACATTTCAGATTACGAACCCGTTTGCCACGTATCACACACATCTTGTTCAGTTGAACCGTTTCCATTGTGTTGCCTAATCACACTGTGACACCCGGATAATTAAGCTACAATAACCCTCTACTAATGATGCCACGTCACCACTGCTATTGTTGCTAAACTATCTGGGACTCAAAGCCGATTCGAAATTCAAATTTAAGAAAATCAAGTCTAACAATAAAAGTTTTCGGAAGTCAAAAATAAATAATTCTAAACGTGTCAAATAATTCATAAGTAATTATGTTGAACAGACAACATTCTTATAAACTATTTAAATGCACTAAAATAATTAAAACGGTGGCTTAGGCAATTAAATAAATGTCGTTTATAAATTATAAATTATTAAACTATTTTATCTAGGTGCCAAATTATTATGGTAGTGGTATAATTAGTATTACTAACTTAGATGATATTTGCATGTCTCATAAACTAAAACAATTTGGAAAGTAAAATAAAACATAGAATAAAATAAATAAATAAAGAAAAAGAAAAGAAAAACACCTAACACCTACTGTGCCACTAGGCTTAATGCCATAGTTCACTGCGGCCCAGTGCTCACTGTACGAGGCCCAACCCACCGCCTTGGCCTTCCCCTACCTCCCGCTACGGCACTAGAAGGCCGCGCGCGCCATGGCCCCGTACGCTCCTTGCTCTGCACCGCCACGAGTGCAGATAAGAGCAGCGC